>NC_086450.1:257082521-257382521 GCF_028390025.1 Pseudophryne corroboree
TGTCCAGAGACGGCATGATTTTGATTCCCTGGTGATGGAGATGGGCCGTCATTACGGCCATGACCTTGGTGAAGGTCCGAGGAGCCGTAGCCAGTCCAAATGGCAGAGCCTGGAATTTATAAAGAAGGTCACCAATAGCAAACCGCAGATATTGCTGATGCGACATGGCATTAGGTATATGCAGGTACGCATCCTGTATATCCAGGGATACCATATAGTCTCTGGGTTCCAAAGCCAGTACAATAGAGTGCAGTGTTTCCATATGGAACTTGGACACACTCACAAACTTGTTTAGTGACTTGAGGTTTAGTATAGGTCGGAAAGACCCATTGGGTTTCGGAACTAGAAACAGGGTCGAGTAGTATCCTTTGCCTCCCTGGGACGGAGGTACCAGGACAACCACTCCTGTATTCAGGAGGGAACTCACAACCTTTTGCAGGGTTTGTGCCTTTAACTGATCCGCAGGGATAACCGTGGTCAAAACTGGTGAAGAGGACATCTCTTGAATGAGACTGTGTACCAATGATAGATAACTTCCCACACCTGAAGTGGTCTTTAACCAGACCTAGGCGAACTGCAGAAGTCGGCCTCCCACCCTGGTGTCCCCCAGGGGGAGGCCCGCCTCGTCATGTGGCAGGCTTGTCTTGTTTAGACGCAGGCTGAAGGGCCGCCCAGGACTGTTTTGTCTTGGGCTTTGGGAACACAAGACGAGATTATCCTCGGGTATGCCTGACCTTTTGCTTTCCCTTGAGGCCGAAAGAAACAGAAAGTGGTACCTTTAGCTTTCTGTGCAAAAGGATTCGTATTTGGGAGAAAAGCAGTCTTAGCAGCTGTAAACTCACACGCAATTTTTTTAGGTCTTACCCAAACAAAATTTTCCCCTTAAAGGAGAGTACCGCCAAGATCTTTTTGGAATCTAGGTCCACCTTCCATGACATCAAGCACAGAACACGGCGAGCCAGGACAGATGTAGTCGATGCCTTGGCTGTCAACACACCTGCCTCAGAGGACGCCTCATGAATGTAATAGGCGGTGGTGGGAATGTGGGACAGGTATTGTCTGGCATTTTCAGATATATCCTCGGGCAGCTCTTTCTCTAATGCCTGAACCCATGCTTCAAAACCTTTTGCAGCCCAAGAGGCTGCAATAGTGGGGCTATGTACAGCACCTGTAAGGGAGTATATAGATTTAAGGCATCCTTTCACAATTGCTGGGTGAACTGTAGAAGTCAGCCCTCCACCCTGGGATCCCCCAGGGGGTTGCCCGTGCCATCATGCGGCAGGCTTGTCTTGTTTAGAAGCAGGCTGACGGGCCGCCCAGGACTGTTTTGTCTCTGGCTTTGTGGTTTTGGTAGCATGAGACTGTCTCAGGTATGCCTGACCTTCCGCTTTCCCATGAGGCCGAAAGGAACGAAAAGTGGTATTTTTTTACCCTCTGTGCAGAGGGAGTAGGATTTGGAAGAAATGCAGTTTTAGCAGCTGCTAAAGCAGACACAATTTTATTTAGGTCTTCCCCAAACAAGATGTCTCCCTTAAAAGGGAGTACCTCTAAGGTCTTTGTGGAGTCCAGGTCCACCTTCCATGACCTCAATCACAGAATACGGCGAGCAAGGACAGACGTATTCGATGCCTTAGCTGCCAACACACCTGCCACAGAGGACGCCTCCTGTATATAATAGGCGGCAGTGGTAATGTGAGACAGGTATTGTCTGGCTTCGTCAAATAATTAATCAGTTAGCTCTTCCTCCAATGCCTGAACCCATGCTTCAATACCTTTTGCAGCCCAGGAGGCTGCAATAGTGGGTCTATGTGCAGCACCAGTTAGGGAGTAAATAGATTTCAGGCATGCCTCCGCACGTTTATCTGTCGGTTTCTTTAGTGAGGTGACAGTAGTGACAGGCAGAGTAGAAGACACCACAAGACGGGTGACATGGGAATCCACCAGTAGTGGATTTTCCCACTTGTTACATAACTCTGCAGGGAGAGGATATAGAGCTAAAGACCGTTTAGGTAGGGGTAATTTCTTCCCTGGCTCAGACCAGGGTTCTTGGCGTATGTCCACTAAATAGTCAGAATGTGGTAATACAGTTTTAGCTACTTTCTGACATTTAAACGTGTCAAGTTTCTTAGACACCGTAGTGGAATCCTCATCATCAGATATTTGGAGCATCTGTCTAATATGAACCACCAAGTCAGGGACACCCACCTGTAAAGAAGATTCCTTGTCAGAAGCATCTAATTCAGTGTCTGACAGGACAATTTGTTCCCCATCCTCAGAAGAAACTTTTGAGAGATATGTAGACTGTGAGGAGGAAGCAGCCTGCTTAGATGACCCAGGGACACGAGTGTGACCTATAGCAGGTTTATGTCTAACCAAAGATTGGTTTAATTGCTGCAACTGGGTAGACAAATTATACACCCAAGGCGGATTAACCATTGGGACAATTTGTGGCTGTAGTGGCACAGGTGATCCCATAGTAGGCATAAGACGGTCTACCAGAGTACCAAACAGAGTTGAGAACATAGCCCAGGGTGGCTCCTGATTGACTGCAGGAGCTGCGGACTGACTGGGAGAGGTATGACACACAGTACACAGACCATCATATAAAACTTCTCCCTCAAGTAAATCCTTGGTGCATGCCCTGCATGATGCGGGAGCGTCCCCGGACTTACTGCCCTTTTTGTTAGACATTTCAGTAAATGCAACAATAGAGCGTATGAGTACGATAAAGCCAGAGTACAATACCTGCGAATATATTCTTTAGTATGTGACAGAGTACAATGGATACACGAAATAGGTAAATACTGAGATGCACTATATAATAGACCGTGACGCACCTAGTCCCTTAGGTTACAGAATATAGTGATAAATATATATCTGGGAAACACTGAAAGTAAAATCCACACAGCAGATACAGGCACACACTGTCACAGTGACAATGCAGATAAATATTAGTATGACAATAAAACTGCACTTGTCTAGTATATATAAACACACACACACATATATATATATATATATATATAAATAAAACACAGTATGGTCCTAGACCAGAGGGAATATATCAGAATACTCGTACAATATATTTTGTAACAGGTACACTTGTTTTTAACTAACGCTGTCTGTAAACAGACATGTACAATACTCAAGTGTTTGCAAAGTCACAGCGCTGTATACAGGCAGCTTTACAAGGGAGACCTTGCCCTGCAGTACTGGAGACCAGCCGAAGCTATACCTAAGATGGCGCCCAGCGTCTCAGTCAGGGAGTGGAGAGTGGAAAGCAGCTCCAAGGCGGGAAAATCTGCTCAGAGATGGCACCCTGGGTCGAGGGAGGGGCTACAGGTCAAGCACCGGCTCCCCTATGCTGGTCCTCACCACGTGGTACTACAGAGTCTTATTAAACTGAGTGTTAGGGGTTGGTATTTAGGTTGCCGGCTGTTGAGATCCCGATGCACAGTATACTGGCGCCGGAATCCTGACACCTTTTCTCCCTCTTGGGGGTACACGACCCCCCTGGAGGGAGAATGCCTAACTCACAAGGGGCTAATTTGCGCTCGTCCAGCTGTTGGTATGCCGGCGGTCGGGATTCCGTCACCGGTATGCTGGCTGCCGGTAGCCTGGGCGCCGGCATAACATACTACACCCGGTGTTAGTACACGCGACCTCTACTCCTATGCCCTGGCAGATATAGTAGGGTCCCTGTGCATAACAGTGTCCACGCCAGCATCGCAGTCTCTCTCCCTAGACTGTAAACAGAAAGTGATTTAGTAGTGGGTCCCGCCTGGGGGACCCTCTTACCTTCTCCCCGTAGCAGCCATGCAAACCAGGAGTGCGTCTGCGACCGTGTGCCTAGAGCTGGAGTGTCTCCGCCGCAAGTACCCAGGAACTGAGCCACGGGAGTATGCAATGGCGCTTGAGAGGTGGTGGAGCCACAGTACAGAATGACACACTGACATGTAAGTGCTGCGGCCCTTGAAGTCTTCTTATAACGCTTTATGCAGGGCTGCCCAGCACAGCCCCCCTGTTGACTAGCCTGCTCTGCAGGCACCAACTCAAAACTGAGCTCACAGTACCTGGAGGCGGGGTTATAGAGGAGGCACAATGCATCCTGGGACAGCTCACGCTCTTTTATCAAGACAAACATCAGTTTGTCTTGATAAAAGAGCGCGAGCTCTGAAGCGTTGGCATAAGCAACTGTGTCAGCCTATTTTTTCCAAGCCTCTTGAGTGCCAGTCGCACACTGTCATTCATATATTCATATATATATATACACACACACACACACACACACACACACACACAGTATATACACATACATACACACACATATATACACACACACACACACACACACACACACACACACAGGTTGAGTATTCCATATCCAAATATTCCGAAATACGGATTTTATTGAGTGAATGTGAGATAGTGAAACCTTTTTTTTCTGATGGCTCAATGTACACAAACTTTGTTTAATACACAAAGTTATTAAATATGTTATATTAAATGACCTTCAGGCTGTGTGTATAAGGTGTATTTGAGACATAAATGAATTGTGTGAATGTGCACACACTTTGTTTAATGGACAAAAGTTATTAAAACTATTAGCTAAACTTACCATCAGGCTGTGTGTATAAGGTGTATATGAAACATAAATGCATTCTGTGCTTAGACTTAGGTCCCATCGCCATGATCTCTCATTATGGTATGCATTTATTCCAAAATACGGAAAAATCAGATATCCAAAATACCTGTGGTCCCACGCATTTTTGATAAGGTATACTCAATCTGTGTATATATATATATATATATATATATATACACACACACACAGAGTCCAACAATGTGGAGGTGCACTTATCCAATCAAAGAATCTTCAACAGCTTCAATTTCATAGTAGTTTTATTTCAGTCGAAGTCAGGCTTATTGTTGTTAACGTTTCGATCCACTATCAAGGATCTTTATCAAGACAAGCTCCCGTATACAAAATGTTTTTAAAGCTTCACATATTAATCATATCATGGTCAATATGTCATATTCAGAATGTATCGTGGCAGCATGATGTACGATCCATAATACATATGACAACTCCGAATATACTAGATTCACTCTCAATGAATATGTCAACCGGACAAATGGGAGCAAGACATCACACTACTGTGTCCCGTCTATCATGCAGTATAACTATAGCTACTGCATGATAGACGGTTCTGTGCTATATATATTGCCTTGCTAAAGTATTCACCACCCATGGCTCGTTACCTATTTTGTTACATTACAACCTGTAATTTAATTTTTTTTTTAACCACTTGCCTGGCATGGTGCTTTATCTGACCTGGTCGCACAGGATGGTTGCAAATTCCCCCCCCAAAAAACTGCTGTCAGGTTTTTTTGTGAGCGAATTAGGTGAAGAACATGAATTTAACCCTATCCAAAATGATTTTAGTTAAAAATAAAAAAATATTTTAAATGTATTATCCACACTCACTGTTCCCATATCATATTCGGCGGTGCTCTATAAGGGCTTAAAGAAGCCAATAGACCAACAACATTTGGGTGTAGGCACTCACCACAATTCCATCAATAAGACTTTATTGTTACTCACAGGTACTTCATCACATGGGTTATTAACGTTTCGGTCCTTTAAGGACCTTTGTCAAGACCAATAATAAATATATAGTGATCCTGGAGCCCACAACCAAGGTCTCCACCCGACTGCCTTATATACCTGTTCAACCGACATGGACACACCCACCGGAAGTCGCTGCCCTATCAGCTTATAAATCAATGAAAAAAGATGTACATACACACTTAGAGAACCAGGAGCCTTTGCTGTGAATGCCCACAGGCTAGAGCTTAATACTCTGAAAATATTAAACCTGGTAATAGCGGAGGGGATGTATAAACAACCGGACTACGCCGGAAGTGCCGTGCATTCCAAAGCCCTTGTAACGCACGCCAGTTCAAGAGCGGAAGTGACGCTATATCACGGTTGCCATGTCAACCGTTCTATACTAATCACCGGAGCGCAGAGAAATAACACTGCTTGCGCTCCAGAATGGCTGTCACAACAATTGAAAGATAAAGCACAATATCAGCTTATTATATTCAATCATATGTTTTGCATAATGTAAATCGAATAACTTAGAATTCCAATCGTAATAGCCCCTTCATAGTCGATGGTCACATGTGGAAAAATCAAATATATAGGCAGCAGAGGACAGAAAACACCAACATAGACAGACACACACACACACACACACACACACACACACACACACACACACACACACATATATATCAAAAAGATTTAAAAAAAAGATTTTTTTATATACTAGAAAAAATGTAGAAGAAAAAATGATCAGAAAATTCTTACCGACTCCGTCAGATAAACACACTTCGTAAGCTTAACGCAAAAATATATTGTAGGGGTTATGTTCGTTAAGACCGCGTGGAGCAACCGTATCAAGTTCATAAATCCACTTGACTTCTCGTTGTCTCAATAATTTTTCACGATCTCCTCCTCTGACTGGTGTAGGTAAATGGTCTATGCATCTTAGACTTGACACTGCGTGTCCCTTCAGGGCAAAATGTTTCGTCAAACGTTTGTCCGAGATTTTTGTGCACAAATCTGCTCTTATCGATGTTTGATGGTTTGCCATGCGGTCACGGAAATTACGAGTCATCATCCCGACATAGTAATAACCGCACAGGCAGATAAAATAAATTACGTGGTCCAGCCTACAGTGCAGCCTATGTTTAATCTTTATCTTCACTCCACTATGTGGATGTGTGAAGTTTTCTCCAGCCATAATAGACCTGCAGATGGTAGTGTCAGGGCATCTGTAACACCCAGTCTTTATTTTTGGCATCCAGGAATCAATAATATTGCGTGGCTGTAAAGTAGGTCTCGTAAGTAATTGTCGAAGATTTTTGCCTCGACGATAGGCACACATAGGAGGGTCTTGACCCAGTCCTTTGAACGCTGGGTCGGTTGCAATAATAGGCCAGTTATTCCTGATGATTTGCTGGGACCGTGCCGAAGAAACATCATACGTAGTGGAAAAGATCATGCGATTCATATTGGTCTTAATTTCTCGTTGACTATTCTTGTGGGAGTGCCTAAACCGTGCTTTTGCAAGACATCTATCGTTTAGAGTATCCGCGTTCATTAAACCGCACCTTCATCTGAAGTATCTGTTCTTCAGCCGTCTCCATCAAATTGTTATTGCGTAACACACGCATAAATTGCGATATCGGGAGGCTTTCTTTGAGATGCGACGGGTGATGGCTTGTTGCATGCAATAATGTATTGCGGTCAGTGTCTTTTTTGTACAACGTCGTAGCTAAAAATCTGTTGTATCTAAAAACAGTAACGTCCAAAAAATTCACTCGCTCTGGATCGATGTGATAGGTGAAACATATAGGGCTACTCAGTGTGTAAAAAAACCCCCACCATTTCCTGGAATTCTACCACTGTACCTAGCCAAACAATAAAAATATCAATGTATCAATGTATATATCAAAGTAGAGCATCTTTGATCCAAAACGCGGTAATATAGATTCACTTTCATATTTGTGCATGAACAGATTGGCGTATGAGGGTGCCAAATCTGAACCCATTTCGGTTCCATTCCGTTGTACAAAATACTCGGAACCGTAACGGAAATGATTTTTCTGTAGCACTAGCTCTGCTAATTCCAATAAGAATTCTATCGTTGGACCCACATACGCCTCACTGTTCAATGCTTCTCTGATGGCACACAAACCCAAGCTATGTGGTATCACCGTATACAATGACTGAACATCCATTGTAGCTAGTAACACCCCATCAGGGACAGTTCCCAGAGATCTAATTTTGTCTATGAAATCCAGAGTATCCCTGATGTAGCTGGACATGTTCTTGACAAAAGGTTGTAGAAAAGGGTCAATAAAAATAGCCAAAGACTGTAATACTGAACCCATTGCAGATATAATTGGTCGACCCAGTGGGTCGACCATGGTCTTGTGAATCTTTGGCAAAGTGTAGATGATCGGACAAAACGGGGTGCTCCACCTTTAAAAAGCCAACAACCCGTTTGTCCAACCATCCACTGGATACAGCAAAATCAATGAGCCAGTCAACCTGTTTCTTAATGTTGTACATAGGGTTACTAGAGTCTAACATACGTATCAGTGTCCGAGAGTTATCTCCGGATCTCTGCATCATATGTGTGCCAGTCTTGTACGACTACGGCCCCGCCCTTGTCTGCCTGGCGTATAACAATCTGGTCATTCTCAACCAGAGTTCTAAGGGTGGACCTGTGCAAAACTGAAAGATTGTCATATCTTGGTTTGTCTTTATGCGACTCCGGCTGGCCCGGCGTAGTCCGGTTGTTTATACATCCCCTCCGCTATTACCAGGTTTTATATTTTCAGAGTATTTAGCTCTAACCTGTGGGCATTCACAGCAAAGGCTCCTGGTTCTCTAAGTGTGTATGTACATCTTATTAATTGATTTATAAGCTGATAGAGCACCGCCGAATATGATATGGAAACAGTGAGTGTGGATAATACATTTAAAATACATTTTTTATTTTGAACTAAAATCATTTTGGATAGGGTTAAATTCATGTTCTTCACCTAATTCATAAGAAAACCTAAAATCATTTTGGATAGGGTTAAATTCATGTTCTTCACCTAATTCACTCATAAGAAAACCTAATTCACTCATAAGAGATCGGATCTTGACTGATGAAGCCGCTGAATTACAGAGCTGCTGTAAGGCGGGGAAACGCGTCTCGATCCGATCTCTCTGTGGGACCACACGGGCAGAATTCGCCTGCATCACCTCAAATCTTGGGACTTGCTGCACCTCCGGATAAGGCTCACACTACAGGTTTAAAAGCACTAGAGCCGGGAGAGAATGCAAGCGTATTGCCCAGAATGAGGATGCGGTAAACTGTTAGTTTTAAACCAGCATGGCCATGCTTAATAGCAATTGCTTATTTTACATTTTGTGCCCAAATTATATTTGCATGCCTAAATAACATCCGCTCAATACAGAGAATTATACAGGAACTGTTTCAAATTGATCTGCATACTAATCCTTTTATGTTTGGCAAACTAACCATCAGCCTTTTTATGCTTTCTGCAAAGTAATCTATCAAACTAAGTAGTAACTTGGTAAGAAAAGGATTCACAGTAATCCAGAGAAAGTTATTTCAAGTATGGACTATCTGCATGAAAAGACTGTTTGCAATTAGGTGATTAGTATACTAAATACATGCATGCCGCAAGTCACTCTGGCTAGGAAATACATATGTTTTTCTATACTAAAAGCTTATTAACATCTTGCTGGTTCTTTATGAATAACAGTTCTCTGTGATATGTGAAAGGACACATTGAGTTAGGAATAATTTATCATTATTTATTGCTGTTTTCAGTAAATTGTTAGTGTAATTGGCTCACAGGGAGTTATATATAAATATATATATATTTTAAGTATACATTTTATTATAGTGAGTAAAAACAGAAATAAAATAAAAATATGTTTTTAAATAAATTCTGTCAGCGCTTTCTGAATCTTTTTAGGTAGTGTTTGTTGTGTGAAGGGGAGAGTAGCCCATTTGATAGGGAATAGCTGCAGACAGTTTTTAATATTAAAGACTGAGCATTCAATTGGCGCCAGGTGATACTTGTTTTAATCTGAATTTTATGGGATGGACATGCACAAAATAGTCTAAGTTGATGAAGCGAATTGAGAAAAATGTATAGAAAAAATTATTTTTATAAACAAAAGAGAAAAGTGGCATGTGCATATGCATTCACCCCCTTTGCTATTAAACCCCTCAAAAGTTCTGGTGCTATCAATTACCTTCAGAAGTCACATAATTAGTGAAATGAAGTCCATCTGTGTGCAATCTGTCAGTATAAACACACCTTTTCTGAAAGGCCGCAGAGGCTGAAACACCAATAAGCAAGTGGCATCACACCATGAAGACCAAGGAGTTCTCCAAACAAGTCAGGGACAAAGTTGTTGAGAAGCACAAGTCAGGGTTGGGTTATAAAAAAAATAGCCAAATCTCTGATCCCCCAGAGCACCATCAAATCCATCATCTTCAAATGGAAAGAACATGGTACCACAACAAACCTGCCAAGAGAGGGCCAGCCACCAAAACTCACAAACCGGGCAAGAAGGGCATTAATCCAAGAGGCAGCACCAAAGGAAACCTTGAAGGAGCTGCAGAGTTCTACAGCAGAGACTGGTGTATCTGCGCATGTGACCACAATAAGCTGTACACTCCATAGAGCTGGCCTTTATGGAAGAGTGGCCAGAAAAAAAGCCATTACTTAGTGTTAAAAATAAGAAGGCACGTTTTGAGTTTGCCAAAAGGCATGTGGACGACTCCCCAAATGTATGGAGGAAGGTGCTCTGGTCAGATGAGACTAAATTTAACTTTTCGGTCACCAAGGAAAACGATATGTCTGGTGCAAACCGAAAACATCCCATCACCCCAAGAACACCATCATGCTGTGGGGATGTTTTTCAGTAGCAGGAACTGGGAAACTGTTTCGAGTCGAGGGAAAGATGGATGGTCCTAAATACCCAGTATTTATATATTCTTGAGCAAAACCTGTTTCAGTCTGCCTGTGATACGAGACTGGGGTGGAGGTTCACCTTCCAGCAGGACAATGACCCGAAACATACTCCTAAAGCAACACTCGTGTGGCTTAAAGGGGAAATATTTAAACGTGATGGAATGGCCTAGTCAAAGCCCAGCTCTCAATCCAATTGAGAATCTGTGGTCAGAGTTGAAGATCGCTGTTCATAAGCGGAAACCATCCAACATGAAGGAACTGGAACTGAAGGAATGGTCAAAAATCCCAGTGGCAAGATGTGGCAAGCTCATAGAGACTTATACAAAGCGACTTGCAGCTGTAATTGCCGCAAAAGGTGGCTCTACATAGTACTGACTTTGGGGGGGTGTATAGTTATGGATGCTGAAGTTTTGTTATTTTGTCCCATTTGTTTGCTTCACAATTAAAAAGCAAAAACAAAAAAAACCATCTTCAAAGTTGTAGGCATGTTCTGTGAATGAAATGATGCAAACCTTCAAACAATCCATTTTAATTCCAGGTTGTGAGGCAACAAAACATGAAAAATGCAAAGGGGGTGAATACTTTAGCAAGGCACTGTGTGTATACATACATATATATATATATATGTATATATTATACAAATACACATTAGTTGCAATGGGCACTAAAATCAACTACTCAGACTGCAGTGGCAGTACTGTATAACCTGGTCCTTGGGAGAGGTATACAGGTAGACTGGATACAGCGTTCCCGGATACCTGCAGCATAAGGATAGTATATGAAAATGGCCACTGGGTGTCTCTGTGAGGGAGGAGCAGCTCAGAGGCGGGAAGCCACAGTGGAGACCCACTTTGAGCTGTGGAAGAGCTGACCTCCCCATTGCTGACGTTAACCTCCAGGGGCCAAAGGTCTCACAAAAAGCCTCAGCGCCAGTAATCAAGTGCCCTGGTGGACTAGTGGGGTCGTGGATGGACCGGCACCCACATCAGCACCACTAGTCTGTCTTCGCAACCGCCTTACCTGTCTCCCCATTCTTCGACTGCAGCCTGTGGGTCCCCAGGGAGCCTGCTAGCTGTAGCTCCGAAGTGCCTGCCGGAATCATTAGTCCAGTTACTGGTGCTGCTGCGCCGGCGGGGAGTTGAAGGAGCAGCAGTGCTGGTGTCCTCTATACAGCCTTGTGCTTACTGCTCTATGTTGTAAAAAGGAAAGTAAAATAAATGATAAAATAAAAAGCTGGGGGTTCCTTAGAAGCAGCCCCACTGTTAACTGTTGCATCCGGCTCCTGACGACACCAAAGCAAAACTGAATAGCTTAGGCTTTGGGGCGGGGTATAGGGAGGAAGGACTGGAGCATCCTGGGAGATCAAAAGCTTAACTATTTGGTGCCCAGTCCTCTCCAACCACATACACACCAATGTCATCCCTGTGGATGCCCATGGACCCTGCAGAAGAAAATTATCTACCCATAACCTTGTGTTCAAGGTGCGAGATTCAAGATTGTCCAGGAATGATCCGTTCAGCTTTCAAACAAGGAACAAGTTGTAGAAAACTCACAAATTCTGCTCCAGTGGAGGACTGGAGCAACAACATCTGAGAGGAAAAACATAGAATTTGATGGCAGATAAGGAATTAGGTCCTTCTAGTCTGCCCATGTACTGTAAACACTCTAACTTACAAACTTAATTTTGTTGGGAGCCAATTACCCTATTAAACCCTATAATTCAAACATTTATATTTAAAAAAAATATATATTTACTGATAAACTTACACAAACATTTAATGAATAGGCCAATATTTTTACAAATCAGGCCCCAGTTATAAAATGATTAAGTGTACCATGTATAGGACATTGGGCGAATATGTATAAATAGTATTTTTTTGCCGTCTCTCCTATTCACTTCTAATCATTTCCATGTCTATCTCACGCTCACCATCTGTGACAAGGATCAAAGCTCTCACACTTCACATATACAGTATTGTGCACATTGGCCAAAGGGCAAGCCTACCACAACAAAGTTGTTTGTCAGTTAGATTTTTTTGCTATCATGCGCCCAATGTTATCAAACCTAAGATCAGTAAGGCACTTTTCCTTTGACTGTAACCCTGTTCGTGGCCTAGGGGTAAGCACATGTTGTAATTTGCTTCGCGGGGTCAACAATGTAACTCCGGCAGGAAATAAACAAGCAGATATCCTATTTTTGTTTTGGGTGTGTTCACCAAAGGTTAAGAGATACATATGGCATGATAACCATTGACAGTTTATACAAAGATCATAAAATAATACAGTTTAAGTTGTGCACATATGTATGTCATTAATAGAAAAATGGGTCTTCATAGACTAACCTACCAGTATTATTTTGGACTGTGGGAGGAAATGCAGTACCCAGAGGAAACCCACGCAAGTACAGGGAGAAGATACAAACTCCACACAGTTAGGCCCATGGTGGGATTTGAACCTGTGACCTTATTGCAGTGAGGCAGTAATGCTAACCATTTCACCATCTGTCAGGGATGCAGTTAATTTCCCATTAGTCGTGATCCAGGTGGTTGAAATACTGATGCCGGAATCCCAACAGTCAAAATGTCAGGTGTCAAAATCCCAACCGAAGCCTGGTATTCCCACTAGGGGCCACCACCAGAGGAGGAATATAATAGTGTAGTGATCAAAGCTCGCCACCGAGCCGAAGTGTGGTGAGTGCAGTGAGACCAGGAAAGGATACGCTGTGCTCTATGTCGGTATTTTGGCATTGTTATTGCGACCGCCGGGATCTTGACTGTCGAAAAATCCTACTGAACCCATCTGTACTGCTTGGTCCAATGCCACCATCTTGGCATTTTGGGGGAGATCTATGGCAAAAAAAACGTTGTGGCGGCAGACCCCTGAGGTTGATGATGTAACCTCTGGAAATTATGCCCTGCTCCCAGCATCTGAAGAAGACTCCACTGAACAGGAACCGCAGCCGCCCACAGACTGGTGACGATACCAGGTGGAGAAAGACCCTGTCATATGCTAGGCTTCTCCAGTGCCCTGGCTCCTGAGCATAGGCTGGCACCAGAAAATCTGCCAGTCACAGCCAAACTCCTGCTAGGCAAGAAGTGGCCTGTGTCAGCTTAACCTCTAGTGGATGCTCCACCGTGAACCAAGGAGTGAAGGCCTTGGAAACACTGGTGTTTATGGGCAGCAACCGGAAGAAAAGGGCTATCCAATTCTGACCCAAAAAGATTGTACCAACCAAATGTGAACGATACAAGGGAGGATTGTGATTCTGAATCCGCAGTCCAAGCGCAGAGCCAAAGAGGCCTTCAAGCCAAGACAACCAAAGCTGAAACCCTGGAAGCCACCAAAGCTGGTATGATAATTCCAGGAGTGAATTCCTGTACAAATCGCAGTGAATGCCATAAATGAGTTTGTCTGTTCAATTCTCCATTGCTCGAGCTACTCATGCCGAGGTTAGTAAATGTCGGATAATGACCCCGGAGCCAATGAAAATGGACTTGAGACAACCCTCTAATATTTTATCTAGCAGATCTGAACAGGAAGAGCTGCGTATTTAGCTAAACACACCACTGAGCATCAACATTGGTAGGCAGTTCCCACTTGGGTACATGATCTACCAGAAATGGATAAAGTAAGGCAAATATGCAAGGAACGGAAAACACTTGATCTGCCACCATCCAGGTCTCCTCGATGAGATTGGAGAGATCAGAAGTACGCGGGAAAGTCACTACTTTCTTGCACCTATGCTTGAACGAACCCACAGCCTCTGATTGGGAATCCGCCGCTAAACAGTCTAGAGAGGTTTTCCACGCCATGATTGGACCCTCTGGAACAATACTAGTCTATGTAAGTGCACATTCCTCCTCTGGATCTGATCTCTCCTAACTGAGCCCTTGACAAAATAAGAAGCTTATGTGTCACACGCAATTGAGGATCCCCAAAAAGTGTTCCATATAATAGGAAGCTTTGTAAAAGTCTGATGCTGTGCGGTCCATGGCTCGGAGCAGAGGTAGATCAGACACATGTTGGGGCATCGCACCACCAGGAGCAGGCGACTTGGAGACACGCATCGAGGGAACAGTGCTACAAGCTTCATGAGATCTGATATCAGCCAACCTAGAGCCTGTGCCCACACCCGCTCTGGAAGGGCAGATGCGGCGGCCCCACACACCAGTGCCACAGTAGTACTTTGCCTGACAGTCTGAACTCGACGCCTAAAAGTCCACCTGTCCACATGGTATTTTATTATTACACTGAGCAACCCCCCGCCTTTTGCTGCCACGGCAATCTTGCAGTAAGGTATTGGGTGAGATGAAGACGGCTCCAGCTTCAGCCGCACTCACACTGTACAAACCTAGCTACAAAGAAAGAAAATGTACAAAAAAGGGGGAAAAAAAATGACAACCAGGGCTCCCTAAAACGTGCCCTATTCCATAGATGGCTATAGAAGACTGGTATTATGGGGTAACAGGGGGGAGAAACTTAGTATTTAAAACTGCAGTTTACATTAAGTGCCATCTCCAGCCCCAACCTGCTATCCCATGTTCCAGTGTCTTACCAGCCTTGCTGAAAGATACATTTAAAAATAAAGAGAAACATAACCGCAAACATTTAAACAGTTTAAAACTAGATATGGCTCTACCTTGCACTGCATGTGGTAATAATGAGTTTACATAGGTTTCTAAACTGGTTACATAGAATGACTCAGATTTGTATACAAACCATTCAAATGGGTATCTGAAAAACAGAACAGATGCCACATCAACACCAGCTATCATACAGTAGCTGTAGTAGAATAGGCTTAGCTGTGTACTGTATATTGGGAAGGTGCAGTATACATATGTAAACGTACAGTGGTACATTACACGTTACAATTTTACTACATTCATTATAATAAGAATTTACTCACCGGTAATTCTATTTCTCGTAGTCCGTAGTGGATGCTGGGAACTCCGTAAGGACCATGGGGAACAGCGGGCTCCGCAGGAGACTGGGCACTCTAAAGAAAGATTAGGTACTATCTGGTGTGCACTGGCTCCTCCCTCTATGCCCCTCCTCCAGACCTCAGTTAGGGAAACTGTGCCCGGAAGAGCTGACATTACAAGGAAAGGATTTTTGGAATCCAGGGTAAGACTCATACCAGCCACACCAATCACACTGTACAACTTGTGATAACCTTACCCAGTTAACGGTATGAACAACAACTGAGCCTCACTCAACGGATGGCTCATAACAATAACCCTTATTAAGCAATAACTATATACACGTATTGCAGAAAGTCTGCACTTGGGACGGGCGCCCAGCATCCACTACGGACTACGAGAAATAGAATTACCGGTGAGTAAATTCTTATTTTCTCTGACGTCCTAGTGGATGCTGGGAACTCCGTAAGGACCATGGGGATTATACTAAAGCTCCCAAACGGGCGGGAGAGTGCGGATGACTCTGCAGCACCGAATGAGCAAACACAAGGTCCTCCTCAGCCAGGGTATCAAACTTGTAAAACTTAGCAAATGTGTTTGAACCCGACCAAGTAGCAGCTCGGCAAAGCTGTAACGCCGAGATCCCTCGGGCAGCCGCCCAAGAAGAGCCCACCTTCCTTGTGGAATGGGCTTTCACCGATTTTGGATGCGGCAATCCAGCCGCAGAGTGAGCCAGCTGAATCGTGCTACAGATCCAGCGAGCAATAGTCTGCTTCGAAGCAGGAGCACCCAGTTTGTTGGGTGCATACAGAATAAACAGCGAGTCAGTCTTCCTGACTCCAGCCGTTCTGGAAACATATATTTTAGAAACCCGGACTACGTCCAGCAACTTGGAATCCTCCAAGTCCCGAGTAGCCGCAGGCACCACAATAGGTTGGTTCAAATGAAACGATGATACCACCTTAGGGAGAAATTGGGGACGATGGAAGATCAGATAGGGGCTTTTACATGACAAAGCCGCCAATTCTGATACCCGCCTAGCCGATGCTAAGGCCAACAGCATGATCACTTTCCATGTGAGATATTTTAGCTCCACGGTCTTAAGTGGCTCAAACCAGTGGGATTTCAGGAAATTCAAATCAATGTTAAGATCCCAAGGTGCCACTGGTGGCACAAAAGGAGGCTGAATGTGCAGCACTCCCTTTACAAACGTCTGAACCTCAGGCAGTGAAGCCAGTTCCTTTTGAAAGAAAATGGATAGGGCCGAGATCTGGACCTTTATGGACCCTAATTTTAGGCCCATAGTCACACCTGACTGTAGAAGTGCAGAAATCGACCCAGCTGGTATTCCTCTGTAGGGGCATTCCTGACCTCACACCAAGCAACATATTTTCGCCATATACGGTGATAATGCTTAGCTGTCACATCCTTCCTAGCTCTTATCAGTGTAGGAATTACTTCATCCGGGATACCCTTTTCCGCTAGGATCCGGCGTTCAACCGCCATGCCGTCAAACGCAGCCGCGGTGAGTCTTGGAACAGACAGGGCCCCAGTTGCAACAGGTCCTGTCTGAGAGGCAGAGGCCATGGGTCCTCTGTGATCATCTCTTGTAGCTCTGGGTACCAAGTCCTTCTTGGCCAATCCGGAACGATGAGAATTGTTCTCACTCCTCTTTTTCTTACTATTCTCAGCACCTTGGGTATGAGAGGAAGAGGAGGAAACACATAGACCGACTTGAACACCCACGGTGTTACCAGTGCGTCCACAGCTATCGCCTGAGGGTCCCTCGACCTGGCGCAATATCTTTTTAGCTTTCTGTTTAGGCGGGACGCCATCATGTCCACCTGTGGCCGTTCCCACCGATGTGCAATCTGCTCGAAGACTTCTTGATGAAGTCCCCACTCTCCCGGGTGGAGGTCGTGCCTGCTGAGGAAGTCTGCTTCCCAGTTGACCACTCCCGGAATGAACACTGCTGACAGTGCTTGCACGTGATTCTCCGCCCAACGCAGAATCCTTGTGGCTTCCGCCATTGCCACTCTGCTTCTTGTGCCGCCCTGGCGGTTTACATGGGCGACCGCCGTGATGTTGTCTGACTGAATCATCACTGGTTGACCTTGAAGTAGGGGCTCCGCTTGACTCAGGGCGTTGTATATGGCCCTTAATTCCAGTATGTTTATGTGAAGAAAAGTCTCCTGACTTGACCACAGCCCCTGGAAGTTTCTTCCCTGCGTGACTGCCCCCCATCCGCGGAGGCTTGCATCCGTGGTCACCAGGACCCAGTCCTGTATGCCGAACCTGCGGCCCTCGAGAAGATGAGCACTCTGCAGCCACCACAGAAGAGACACCCTGGTCCTCGGGGACAGGGTGATCCTCCGATGCATCTGAAGATGCAATCCGGACCACTTGTCCAACAGATCCCACTGAAAGATCCTGGCATGGAACCTGCCAAAGGGAATGGCTTTGTATGACGCTACCATCTTTCCCAAGATCCGCGTGCAGTGATGCACCGACACCTGTTTTGGTTTCAGGAAGTCCCTGACCAGCGTCTCCAACTCCTGAGCCTTCTCCTCCGGGAGAAACACCTGCTTCTGCTCTGTGTCCAGAATCATACCCAGGAAGGGCAGACGTGTCGTAGGAATCAGCTGCGACTTTGGAATATTCAGAATCCAGCCATGCTTTAGCAACACTTCCTGAGAGTGTGCTACGCTGAGCAACAACTGCTCCCTGGACCTCGCCTTTATGAGGAGATCGTCCAAGTACGGGATAACTAACTCCTTGCTTCCGAAGGAGTACCATCATTTCCGCCATTACCTTGGTAAATACTCTCGGAGCCATGGACAGACCAAACAGCAACATCTGGAATTGGTAATGACAGTCCTGTACCACAAACCTGAGGTACCCCTGGTGAGGCGGATAAATGGGGACATGCAAGTACGCATCCTTGATGTCCAGAGATACCATAAAATTCCCCTCTTCCAGGCTTGCAATGACCGCTCTGAGCGATTCCATTTTGAACTTGAACGTTTTCATATAAATGTTCAAGGATTTTAAATTCAGAATGGGTCTTACCGAACCGTCCGGTTTCGGTACCACAAACAGTGTGGAATAGTAACCCTTTCCCTGCTGAAGGGGGGGTACCATTATTATCACTTGCTGGAGATACAGCTTGTGAATTGCCGCCAGGACTACCTCCCTCTCCGTGGGAGAAGCTGGCAAGGCAGATTTTAGGTAACGGTGAGGGGGGGTCACTTTGAACTCCAGCTTGTATCCCTGAGATACAATCTGCATAGCCCAAGGATCCACCTGTGAGCGAACCCACTGATTGCTGAAGTTTCGGAGACGCGCCCCCACCGCTCCTGGCTCCGCCTGTGGAGCCCCAGCGTCATGCGGTGGACTTAGTGGAAGTCGGGGAGGACTTTTGTTCCTGGGAACTGGCTGCATGGTGCAGCTTCTATCCTCTACCCCTGCCTCTGGCAAGAAAGGATGCACCTCTGACTTTCTTGCTTTTTTGAGAACGAAAGGACTGCATTTGGTAATACGGTGCTTTCTTAGGTTGTGAGGAAACCTGTGGCAAGAAAGTCGACTTTCCAGCTGTCGCTGTGGATACGAGGTCCGAGAGACCGTCCCCAAACAATTCCTCACCCTTATAAGGCAAAACCTCCATGTGTTTTTTAGAGTCGGCATCCCCTGTCCATTGCAGAGTCCATAAGACCCTCCTGGCAGAAATGGACATTGCATTTATTCTAGAGCCCAGCAGGCAAATGTCCCTCTGGGCATCCCGCATATATAAGACGACGTCTTTAATATGGCCAAGGGTTAGCAATACGGTATCCCTGTCCAGGGTATCTAACCCCTCCGACAGAGTATCTGTCCATGCTGCTACAGCACTGCACATCCAGGCTGAAGCAATAGCTGGTCTCAGTAGAGTACCAGTGTGTGTATACACTGACTTCAAGATACCCTCCTGCTTCCTATCCGCAGGCTCCTTTAGGGCGGCCGTATCCTGAGACGGCAGGGCTACCCTCCTAGATAAGCGCGTCAGCGCCTTGTCCACCCTAGGGGAGGATTCCCAACGTAACCTATCCGTTGGCGGGAAAGGGTACGCCATTAGTAATCTTTTGAAAATTACCACTTTCTTATCAGGGGAAGACCACGCTTCTTCACATAACTCATTTAATTCATGAGACGGGGGAAAAGTCACTGCCTGTTTTTTCTCCCCGAACATATGTACCCTCTTGTCAGGGACAGGGTCATCCTCTGAAATGTGTAAAACATTTTTCATTGCAATAATCATGTATCGGATGGCCTTGGTCATTTTAGGCTGTAATTGTGCCTCATCCTCGTCGACACTGGAGTCAGACTCCGTGTCGGCATCCGTGTCAACCAACTGAGATAGTGGGCATTTTTGAGACCCCGACGGCCTCTGAGGTGCCTGGGCAGGCCCGGGTTGAGGGCCCGGCTGTCCCCCGGCTGCAACGTCATCAAACCTTTTATGTAAAGAGTTTACATTGTCATTTAAGACCCTCCACATATCCATCCAATCAGGTGTCGGCACCGACACCACATTTATCTGCACTTGCTCCGCCTCCACGTAACCCTCCTCATCAAACATGTCGACACAGCCGTACCGACACACAGCACACACACAGGGAATGCTCAGACTGAGGACAGGACCCCACAAAGGGCTTTGGGGAGACAGAGAAAGAGTATGCCAGCACACACCACAGCGCTATATAACTCAGGGATACACTGATTACCCAATAGCTGCTGAAATATAACTTTTGCGCCTAAATTTATGTGCCCCCCCTCTCTTTTTACCCTTCTGCTACCAGGATACTGCAGGGGAGAGCCTGGGGAGCGTCCTTCCAGCGGAGCTGTGAAGAAAAATGGCGCTGGTGTGCTGAGGAAGAAGGCCCCGCCCCCTCAGCGGCGGGCTTCTGTCCCGCTTTCAGTGATAGAAAATGGCGGGGGATTTACATATATAGAGTTCCTGACTGTATATATGTAGGTTTAATGCCACAAGGTACTCAAATTGCTGCCCAGGGCGCCCCCCCCCCCCCAGCGCCCTGCACCCTACAGTGACCGGAGTGTGTGGTGTGCTGTGGGAGCAATGGCGCACAGTTGCGGTGCTGTGCGCTACCTTAATGAAGACAGGAGTCTTCAGCCGCCGATTTCACGGTCTTTCCAGCTTCTGTTCTTCTGGCTCTGCAAGGGGGACGGCGGCGCGGCTCCGGGAACGGACGATCGAGGACAGCTGCCTGTGTTCGAACCCTCTGGAGCTAATGGTGTCCAGTAGCCTAAAAAGCGCAACCTAGCTGTGAACAGGTACGTTTGCTTCTCTCCCCTCGGTCCCACGTAGCAGTGAGTCTGTTGCCAGCAGAAGCTCACTGAAAATAAAAAACCTAACAAATACTTTCTTTAACTAGCAGGCTCAGGAGAGCCCACTAGGAGCACCCAGCTCTGGCCGGGCACAGGTTCTAACTGAGGTCTGGAGGAGGGGCATAGAGGGAGGAGCCAGTGCACACCAGATAGTACCTAATCTTTCTTTAGAGTGCCCAGTCTGCTGCGGAGCCCGCTGTTCCCCATGGTCCTTACGGAGTTCCCAGCATCCACTAGGACGTCAGAGAAATATGGTTTCACACTAAGGGGTATATTCAATTAGGGTTGAAAACTGCCGGCTGTCAAAAAGACGTCAGTTTTCGACTTTTTAAGGTCGAATAGTGATTCGACCTATTCAGTCCCATCAGCTTTTAATCAACTAGTCGAATAGTACGTGAATCGGCGGTATAGCTGCCGATTAACGTACGTTTGAGTGAAACATGGCCAAATTCGACAGGATTTGGCCCCGTTTCCGACCATCTCAGACTGACATAAAAAAGTGTTGGACTGAGATGTGGGACCCCCAGAGGAGGAGGAGGGGGGGGGCCCGCAGGGAGACCGGGGGGGGGGGGGGAGGAGCTGCAGGGCATACAGGGGAGAGAAGTGCTACAGCACAGTGCTGCAGCAGGATGTCTCACAGCCGCGCTGCTCACAGCAGCGAACACCCGGCTCCAGCAAGTGAGGTCACGCCTGCTGGAGTCGAGTGGACACTGCCGTGAGGTCGGGCGGCTGTGTGACATCCTCCGGCAGCGCTACTGTAGCGCTGCTCTCCTCCGACTACCCGTGACTGTCCCCGCAGCCCCCCTCCCCTCTACTCCTCTGGGTCCCTCATCACAATTCGACTTTTTAAAAGTCGAATTGAGATGAGATTGAATAGGGGTTGTCAGGTCCATTCCGACAAATGCATGTCGGAATGGATCCGACCCTAATTGAATATACCCCTAAACATCTCTGTGTTGCCTGCATATATCTTACTTAAACTTAGAAAAATCAATATATCTCGTCAATAAACACTGCCTTCGGATAGAATGCTATTATTCATAAACAGCTAATTTGGCGTTACAAAAGAATAAATTGAATCAGTTTCAAACATAGCCAATGAAATACCCATAAGACATAATGAGAAATTAAAGGTCTTGCAATTGAAACTTACCATTTGCACTGCTTCGAAATTAATAGCGCATTCACAAACAAAGTACACAAGATGGATGAAGGAGGTAATACATGAGCTGGAGTGTAAAGAAGCTAAAAAAGAGAGACAATACATCAATAAAACAATTTTTCAGCTGTACTACATTAATACTACTACTACTGATAATACTAATATAATATACAATGGGAAATAAAAAGCATGCATACACAACATTTTTCTCAGACTAACACTTATAATGGACAGCAAGGATCCCTCTTAGGATCGGTAATGCAGTGGTTCTCAACCTCGGTCCTGAAGTACCCCCAACAGTTTATGTTTTCCAGGTCTCCTCACAGGATTGCAAGTCAAATAATTTGCTCCACTTGTGGGTCTTTTATAACGGGTCAGTGAATACACCTGTTCAACAGTAGGTGACCTGGATAACATGAACTGTTGGGGGTACTTGAGGACTGAGGTTGAGAACCACTGCGGTAATGGATCAAGGAGGCGACAGTCAGAAGATCGACACCAAATGGTCAACATGGTCAAAAAAAAGACACAGAAATGGTCGACACATGACAAGGTTTTTTTTTATGTTTTTTGTGTAAAATTTCCCTTCGAGCATGTGGATCTCCAATTAGTGCAATGCGTCCCCACGAATAGCTCGCTTCAGGGAATGTTACCTTTCACAAATGTAGTCCAAGTGGATGGTAAAGTCCTAAAGATGAAAAAAAACAATAAAAAAAAAAAAAAAAAAAAACCCCATTTGATCATGTCGACCTTTTGACCATGCTGACCATGTGCATGTCGACCATTTGGTGTCGACACATTGCCTGTTGACCTATCATCCGGATACCCTTAGGGTCACCACACCTAGAAAATAGAAAAATTACTTTGGGGGGAAACCCTGCGTTGGATATTTTTAGTTTTAGACTTCAAGTGCAGACAATTGATATATTAATGGCCACAAACACCAAATATTATTCAGGAGATGAATAGGTCTTCTGTACCCGAGGTCACCTTTAACAGGTGAAAACGCGCCTTGAAAGGTATCTTTTATCCTTCTGGTGGCTGTATACAGGATTCTTACATTATCCAGATCAATCAGATAGATAATACCTCTAAAGGAATAGCTCTTCATTAGTTGAAAAAAGTTTTTATTTATAACATATCAAGTTGTGCAGAATTGCACATATGGATCACAAAGCTATGAGGGTTACTGCGTGCCACGTGACCTTTTGAGAAAGGCAAACTTTCAGGTATAAAGGTAAGAGTGGAAATACCAAGGTTTGACACCTCTTCTTTGTGGTGTGTCTCTCTCTTAGGGTCTCCTGAAGTAGTAGCTGGCTGTGTCCTCCACCAACACGTTTTGGACTTAGGGTCTAATTCAGACACAGTCCCACAGAATATAGGCATGCTGCATATCATTTCAATCAGCAGAAGCTGCGTGTGCATCCTACTACATTACTTTGCATCTATGACACATTTTCGCGGCAAAAAAAACAAACCACGATCAGAGCTACCAAGTCCATGGTGTGACTTCAAGTGCTGTTTAGTGTGACTGCAGCAAGGATATAAGAGGACACGTCTGTAAGATGTATTTACGGCAAGAAAAGACACCCGACATTAGCAGAGCTGCCTGGCAAATGACGGGTCACCCAGCAGCCACAGAAGGCACATTCATTTGTAAAGCATGCACCTAGTGATCGAGAGATGCTTGGCGTGAGTGAGCCGTCATTTGCTGGGCAGCTCAGCTAACCTCACGCACGCGGAATGGTGATTTTCAAATGCGACACCTTGTGGATGATCACTGGTATTAAACTCTCTGGTAACGCCATAAGCCTATCTATACGCCTATCTAAGCTCTATGCACCACCCTGCGGCATAACGCGCTGCCTTGCAACAAGATGAGTGAGGCTCCATCTGTAAAAAGATTTTCTGAAGACTGGTATCCAATACAGCCGCTAGGTGCGTTATCCGCTGGGATGGGACTAGGAAGGACATTGCTCCATAATTTTGGTAAATACCCTTGGAGCTGTGGCAAGCCCAAAGGGTAGTGCCTGAAACTGAAAATGCTGCTGGAGGATTGCGAACCTGAGACAGCACTGATGGGAAGGTACTATTGGTACATGTAAGTAAGCATTATTTATTTGTTATTTATTTACAGTTTCTTATATAGCGCAGCAAATTCCGTTGCGCTTTACAATTGGAAATAACAATGTTATTACCCAGTTTTGCTATATCAAACAGTCATAGAGGTAGGAAGGCCTTGCGCGCAAGCTTACAATCTATAGGGAAATAGGCATGGATACACAAGGATAGGTGCTATCTATTGCATAGTTGTCAACCAGATTGCAAAGGTTGTTGGTGGGCTGTATGATATGGTCATACAACAATGATGAACTGGGGTCGAGAGGAGGGAAAGTGAAGAATGAGAAGACATGTGAGGATGTGTGTGGACTGTGCAGAGTGGATGCAATTTGATAGAAAGGTTTATGAACGTTATGTGGGTGGTTCTGGAATTTGATATGCTTGCCTGAAGAGGTGAGTTTTCAGGGAACGTTTGAAGGTTTGGAGACAAGAGGAGGGTCTTATAGTGCATAGTAGGGTATTCCACAGAGTGGGTGCAACCCGATGAAAGTCCTGCAATCGTGAGTGGGAGCGAGTAATGAGTGTGGATGAGAGATGCAGGTCTTGTGAAGAGTAAAGCGGTCGGGTTGGGAAGGACACGAGGGACACCATGAAATCCCGTGGCTCCATTGCCAGGGTAATAGTCTGTAATGTTTCCATATGGAATCAAGGTACCCAAATATATTTGTTCAGATCTTTGAGACTGAGAATAAGCCGGTCGACCCATTTGGTTTCTCAACCAGGAAGAGGTTACAATAGAAACCTAGCCCCCGTTGTGCTGAGAGAACTGGTACTATCATTCCTGATTGTAGTAACTTCTGAATTGCATCTTGTAGAACCCTGGCCTTCATTGCAACTGACGGCAGGCTGGTACAAAAGAACTGCTGAGGGGGTGGCACTTCTTGAAGAAGAAGGCGTACCCATGAGACACGGCTACTTGCACCCAGGTATCTGTGGTGTACTGCTGCCAAACCTGGGAAAACTGAAGAAGTCGGCCTCCCACCCTGGTGTCTCCTGGGTGGAGGCCCGTGCCATAAGGCAGGTGGCTTGACTTCTGGTTTAGAAGTCAGGCTCCTGGTAGACCAAGCCTGTTTGGCCTTAGTCTTAAGAGTATTATTTGATTAATACTGTTTGACATAAGACTTTCCCTTTGCTTTACCATGTGGCTGAATGGACCAGAAAGCAGGGACTCTAGGATTTGATGTCGAGGGAAACCCAGCTAATTTAGAGTTTGCCTCGGACATTAAAATGTTGTCCAATTCTGTTCCAAACAATTATTTCCAACAAAGGGTAGGGATTCCAACACCTTTTTGGATTCCTTATCAGCCTTCCATGAACGTAGATACACTGCCCTGTGAGGAAGCTGAAGCCTGAGCAGCTAATATACCCATATCTAGGTCTGTTTCTTCCATATAGATAATTGTTCTCTCGATCCATGAACTGGGAAATCATTCTCCAAAGCATCCGCCTAGCCTATCATGGCTTTAGCCACCCATGCTGTGGCCATAGCTGGTCTTGTACTTGCCCCTGTTAGGGAAAATACAGCCTTAAGATAACTATCAATTTTAGTCTGTTGCATAATTTAATGATGTTGAAGGCAGAGGAAATGAAGATTTGCGCACCAGTCGAGCTACATGAGCATCTACCTTGGGAGGTACTTCCCTTTTTAAATAGTCCACAGGTGGAAGAGGATAGCAAGAGACCAAGTTTTTTGGTACTTCAAACTTCTTACCGGGAATTTCCCATGCCTCTTGTATAATTTCCATAAACTGATCTGAGTTTAGAAATTCCACTTTCACGGTTTTGGACGTTTTAAGATTGGAGCCTTAGACCTTAGTATAGGCTCCATTCTACTTCATCCATTGACAATATGGATTTCACTGCATGAATTAGCTCAAATATATCTAATGAGGTGCAGTGAGCCTTTTCTCTTAAGGCAGACTCAGAGAGAGAAGATTCAGCTTCATCCTCTGAGGTATCCTCAGATTCTGAAAACTGCATAGATTGTGCGGGTGACGGCCCATGTCTATCTGTTTTCACATCCCTGGGCCGTCTGCCTGTAACAATTGCTAAAAGGCAGCAGAGGTCTGAGCCAAATCCTGGACTGAGTGTGAGAGCACATTCATCCATGTGGGCTGTTGCATAAATGCCGAAGGGATTTGTGGACAACCCATAACCGGAGATATAGCCAGAACAGCTAAGAGATCCGCTATATTCAATACAACCTGTGCAAAAGATAACCAAGGGGGTTCTTGTGCTTGTACAGGCTACTGGCCTTAGGCTGGTTGGTCAACAGATAAGTTTTTTTGTGAACATATACCAGTTTGCACACAACTCATCCTGCATCAAGTCATGAGGGGCTTTACAGGATAGACATGATTTTACTGTAGGTATGGTGCTGCATCGTTACCCTTGCCTCGTGTGGACATAGCAACAGTATTACTCACATAACAGTGTAACAATACACAGCAATGCGACAACCTTCACTTATGTATAATTAAAGTGAAGTACAATCAGAACTCACACTGTCTGCACCAGCATTAAGGGTATGAAAGAAAAAAGGGATAGAACAAGCTGACTGAAAAAAGGAGATTTTTTTTTAAAGTCAGACAGCAGCCTAGCAGTCATATACAATGTATAAATATACATTTGCAAATGAGCACTTATTATTTAACTACACAGTACCACAAGGGTAGGTAGGAAATCAGTACTGTATTACTTTGCTCTGGGAGCGGGATACACGGAGACCAATGTATATAGCCGCACAGCAACCATAACTGCAACATATGTACACAGTCGCACATTTGCATTAGACAATTATTCAACTACGCAATACCACAAAGGTAGGTAGGAAATCAGTGCTGTATCATCTGCGTCCGGAGAGCGGGATACAGGAAGACTAGAACCCAGCTTCCTTATTTGGTATTGCTGCCAAAGACGGCAATCAGCAACAGATGCTCCAATGAACACAGCTGCACAGCGACTATAACGCACCATGTGTACTTAGTCTCATTGCATCTCAGACAGAAGCGTGTAAATACAGTTCATAGCGGGAAATGCGTAGGAGACTGGCCATGAACTGGTGGGAGGGCCTTACTCCCCACTACTGAAATTCAACCCAGCGTTCTGCGGCCTCATTAATACCCAGGGCCTATGATCCCTGAGGTCTAGCGCTGGCTCACCCGAGGTGGACGACCGTATCAACGCCTGTCCGGTAGTCTCCAACCAGAGACAGTAAGACTGCTTCAAATGCGTCTTAGACTGATTAGCGGTTAAGATGCCTTACACTTCTCCCCGTGCACCGGCCGCAGCCTAAGATCAGCAGCGTAGACTTGCAAGTAAATCCAGCTGGCGCCCGCCGCAACGCCAGCGTCCACTTGAGGGTAACTGTTGTTGCAATACGCTTAAGACGCATAGCAAAGCAGCTCAAAAAAAAAAAAAAAAAAAGACTATAAAATAATAAAAATGTTTTAAAAAGCTTGTGGCTGTCCCGTTACTACCGTGGTCCGGCTCCTGCCGCAACAAACAAAAAATTAATTCTCTGGGACAGGAGGTGGGGTTATAGGGAGGCCGGAGCCCAAAAGTTTAGCCGTTTGGTGCCCTCCGACACCACCTGCAACCCATTGTAAATCATGTGGATCTGCTGTGGACCCTGATGGAGAAACAAGAGTTATGGAGAACTTACCATGGTTAACTCATTTCTTCGAGGTCCACAGGATCGTCAGGACTGACATGGGGTGTAGGTGGTTGTATAAGGATCAGACACCAAAGGGTCAAGCTTTGAGCTCCCAGAAAGCTCGGCTCCTTGAATGGAACAGGGCATATTCTACCATATCGAATGCTGAAACTACTGACACTAGTATCTGCATCGCTGCATGAATGGATACTCTCCGACTGTTCAGCAGGCTGCGGATTCTCATATGTATCGTGGATATTTTGCCCAGTGGCAATTTTTCCCCCCCTGTAAACTAGAATCCAGTATTGCTCCTAAATGTATCATCCATTGAGATGGGACTAGGGAAGATTTTGCCCAACTTATGAGCCATCCGCGAGCCTGTAGTAAAGCTATAGTCACGTGTTGATGGCAGAAGATGGTTTCCTGGGATTGTGCCAGGATGAGCAGGTAATCCAGGTATGGAAATATCCATATCCCATGGCGGCGAAGCTAATATGACATCAAAACCATAATTTTGGTGAACACGCAAGGAGCTGTAGCAAGTCCGAAAGGTAATGTCTGAAATTGGATATGTTGCTGGAGGTTGGCAAACCTGAGATAGCGCTGATTGGAGAGTGCTATTGGTACATGCGCAGGAATGCATCTTGAATGTCCAGACACACCATAAAATCCCCCGACTCCATTGCCAGGGTAATAGCCCATAAAGTTTCCATACGAAACCGGAGTACCCATATATATTTGTTCAAAGCTTTGAGATCAGGCCGATGGGACCCAGTGGGCTTTTGAACCAGGAAAAGAGTAGAGTAGAAACCCAGTCCTCGTTGTACAGAGGGAACTGGTACTATCACTTCCAATTGCAGTAAGGTCAAAATTGCTTTTTGTAGAACCTTGGCCTTGACTGAATCTAAAGACGGGCTGGTGCAAAACAACTGCTGGGGGGGGGGGGGGGGGGTCGCTTCACAATAGTAAAGGCGTAATCATGAGATACCACTTCTTGCACCCAGGTATCTGTGGTGGACTGACACCGTACTTGTGCAAACTGCAGAAGTCGGCCTTCCACACTGGGATCCCCCATTTGGAGGCCTGCGCTGTCAGGCGGAGGGTTTGTCTTCTGATTTGGAAATCGGATATCTGGCTGCCCAGGTCTGTCTGGCTTTAGGCTTTAACAGTTTTAGTTGATTTAAACTTTCTGAAATAAGCCTATCATTTTGCTCTGCCCTGGATCCAGAATGGCGAGAATTTTGGTTTTGAAGTTGATGCAGAGGGCAGAAATGCTGATTTAGAGGCTGCTAAGGTAGCCACTATTTTGCCCAATGGTGTTCCAAACATAATATCTCCAGCAAAGGGTAGGAATTCCAATGCCTTCTTGGATTCCGAATATGCCTTCCAGGGTCATAGGCACACTGCTTGGCGGGCTACTACTGAGGTAGCTGAAGCTTGGGAAGCTAGTAGGCCTTTGTCTAAGGTTGCTTCTTCTAAATAGGCAGCTGCTTGCCTTATATTTTCTATATGGGATGGCTGTCCTCTTGAGCTGTTCACCGAGAGGCGATCCTCTAATACGTCCACCCAGACTGGAAAAGCCTTGGCCACCCATGCTGAGGCCCTAGCTGGTCTTGTAATTGCCCCCGTAAGAGTAAAAACAGATTTAAGACAGGTTTCAACTTTTCTGTAAGGTCTTTCAAAGAAAACGTGCACTTCTACATTGACTATAACATCAACAATAGACGTGCCACATGAGCATGAACTGTGTGAGGTACTTCCCGGTTGGCACAGTCTACCATTAGAACAGGGTAAAAAGTAGCCATTACCTTTTGGCATCTTAAACCTCCTATTTGGAGTACCCCATGTTTCCTATATAACTTCAGTAAGCTGATTTGATTGTGGGAATTCAGCTTTGACAATTTTTTTCCAGTTTAACCACTTAAGTGACTATTTATATCGCCGAAAACCACTCCAAAATTGTCGGTTTATTTTTATGAGTGAATTAGGTGAAGAACATGAATTTAACCCTATCAAAAACCAAGAATAGAGGACTGCGCTCTTGTGCCTCTCCTAATCAACTTAAGCTGCTAAGGAGTATAAATGAGGATATCCACTATCCCTACAAAAATACTGGTAAAGAGGAAAGAATGTCTCCCAGCGCTAGTGTTGTTAGGTATATAATGGTTACTTAGTGGCAATATCGGCTCAAGAAATTGAAAACACTCAGAAATCGATGTTAGTTAAAATAATAAGATTTTACTCACCGGTAAATCTATTTCTCGTAGTCCGTAGTGGATGCTGGGGACTCCGTAAGGACCATGGGGAATAGCGGCTCCGCAGGAGACTGGGCACAACTAAGAAAGATTTAGGACTACCTGGTGTGCACTGGCTCCTCCCTCTATGCCCCTCCTCCAGACCTCAGTTAGGATACTGTGCCCGGAAGAGCTGACACAATAAGGAAAGGATATGGAATCCCGGGTAAGACTCATACCAGCCACACCAATCACACCGTATAACTCGGGATACTATACCCAGTTAACAGTATGAAATATAACTGAGCCTCTCAACAGATGGCTCTCAACAATAACCCTTTAGTTAAACAATAACTATATACAAGTATTGCAGACAATCCGCACTTGGGATGGGCGCCCAGCATCCACTACGGACTACGAGAAATAGATTTACCGGTGAGTAAAATCTTATTTTCTCTAACGTCCTAAGTGGATGATGGGGATTCCGTAAGGACCATAGGGATTATACCAAAGCTCCCAAATGGGCGGGAGAGTGTGGATGACTCTGCAGCACCGAATGAGCGAACTCTAGGTCCTCTTCAGCCAGGGTATCAAACTTGTAGAATTTTGCAAATGTGTTTGACCCTGACCAAGTAGCTGCTCGGCAAAGTTGTAAAGCCGAGACCCCTCAGGCAGCCGCCCAAGAAGAGCCCACCTTCCTCCTGGAATGGGCTTTCACTGATCTAGGATGCGGCAACCCAGCCGCAGAGTGAGCCAGCTGAATCGTGCTACAGATCCAGCGAGCAATAGTCTGCTTTAAAGCAGGAGCACCCAGCTTGTTGGGTGCATACAGGATAAATAGCGAGTCAGTTTTTCTGACACTAGCTGTCCTGGAAACATACATTTTTAGGGCCCTGACTACATCCAGCAACTTGGAATCCTCCAAGTCCTTAGTAGCTGCAGGCACCACAATAGGTTGGTTCAAATGAAAAGCCGATACCACCTTAGGCAGGAATTGGGAACGAGTCCTCAATTCCGCCCTATCCATATGGAAAATCAGATAAGGGCTTTTACATGACAAAGCCGACAATTCTGACACACGCCTGGCCGAAGCCAAGGCCAACAACATGACCACTTTCCACGTGAGATACTTTAGCTCCACGGTTTTAAGTGGCTCAAACCAATGCGACTTTAGGAAACCCAACACCACGTTGAGATCCCAAGGTGCCACAGGAGGCACAAAGGGAGGCTGAATATGTAGCACTCCTTTAACAAAAGTCTGAACTTCAGGCAGTGAAGCCAGTTCTTTTTGGAAGAAAATCGACAGAGCCGAAATCTGGACCTTAATGGACCCCAATTTGAGGCCCATAGTCACCCCTGACTGTAGGAAGTGCAGGAATCGACCCAGCTGAAATTCCTCCGATGGGGCCTTCCTGGCCTCACACCAAGCCACATATTTTCGCCATATGCGGTGATAATGTTTTGCGGTCACATCCTTCCTGGCTTTGATCAGCGTAGGAATGACTTCCTCCGGAATGCCCTTTTCCTTTAGGATCCGGTGTTCAACCGCCATGCCGTCAAACGCAGCCGCGGTAAGTCTTGGAACAGACAGGGCCCCTGCTGCAGCAGGTCTTGTCTGAGTGTTAGAGGCCATGGGTCCTCTGAGATCATTTCTTGAAGTTCTGGGTACCAAGCTCTTCATGGCCAATCCGGAACAATGAGTATAGTTCTTACTCTTCTTCTTCTTATCCTCAGTACCTTGGGTATGAGAGGAAGAGGAGGGAACACATAAACCGACTGGTACACCCACGGTGTCACTAGAGCGTCCACGGCTATCGCCTGAGGGTCCCGTGACCTGGCGCAATATTTTTCTAGCTTTTTGTTGAGGCGGGACGCCATCATGTCTACCTGTGGCCTTTCCCAATGGTTTGCAATCAGCTGGAAGACTTCTGGATGAAGTCCCCACTCTCCCGGGTGGAGGTCGTGCCTGCTGAGGAAGTCTGCTTCCCAGTTGTCCACTCCCGGAATGAACACTGCTAACACGTGATTTTCCGCCCATCGGAGAATCCTTGTGGCTTCTGCCATCGCCATCCTGCTTCTTGTGCCGCCCTGTCGGTTTACATGGGCGACCGCCGTGATGTTGTCTGACTGGATCAGTACCTGCTGGTTTTGAAGCAGGGGTCTTGCCTGACTTAGGGCATTGTAAATGGCCCTTAGTACCAGAATATTTATGTGTAGGGAAATCTCCTGGCTTGACAATAGTCCTTGGAAATTTCTTCCCTGTGTGACTGCCCCCCAGCCTCGAAGGGTGGCATCCGTGGTCACCAGGACCCAGTCCTGTATGCCGAATCTGCGGCCCTCCAGAAGATGAGCACTCTGCAGCCACCACAGTAGAGACACCCTGGTCCTTGCAGACAGGGTTATCAGCCGATGCATCTGAAGATGCGATCCGGACCACTTGTCCAACAGATCCCACTGAAAGATCCTTGCATGGAACCTTCCGAATGGAATTGCTTCGTAAGAAGCTACCATCTTTCCCAGGACTTGCGTGCAGTGGTGCACCGACACCTGTTTTGGTTTTAGGAGGTCTCTGACTAGAGATGACAACTCCTTGGCCTTCTCCTCCGGGAGAAACATCTTTTTCTGTTCTGTGTCCAGAACCATCCCCAGGAACAGTAGACGCGTTGTAGGAACCAGCTGCGACTTTGGAATATTCAGGATCCAGCCGTGCTGTTGTAGCACTTCCCGAGCTAGTGCTACACCGATCAGCAACTGTTCCCTGGACCTCGCCTTTATAAGGAGATCGTCCAAGTACGGGATAATTATAACTCCCTTTTTTCGAAGGAGTATCATCATTTCGGCCATTACCTTGGTAAATACCCTCGGTGCCGTGGACAGACCAAACGGCAACGTCTGGAATTGGTAATGACAGTCCTGTACCACAAATCTGAGGTACTCCTGGTGAGGGTAAATGGGGACATGCAGGTAAGCATCCTTGATGTCCAGTGATACCATGTAATCCCCTTCCTCCAGGCTTGAAATAACCACCCTGAGCGATTCCATCTTGAACTTGAACCTTTTTATATAAGTGTTCAAGGATTTCAAATTTAAAATGGGTCTCACCGAACCGTCCGGTTTCGGTACCACAAACATTGTGGAATAGTAACCCCTTCCTTGTTGAAGGAGGGGTACCTTGACTATCACCTGCTGCGAATACAGCTTGTGAATTGCCTCTAGCACTGCCTCCCTGTCTGAGGGAGTTGTTGGCAAGGCAGATTTGAGGAAACGGCGAGGGGGAGACGTCTCGAATTCCAGCTTGTACCCCTGAGATACCACTTGTAGAATCCAGGGATCCACCCATGAGCGAGCCCACTGATCGCTGAAGTTCTTGAGACGGGCCCCCACCGCACCAGGCTCCGCCTGTGGAGCCCCAGCGTCATGCGGTGGACTTAGAGGAAGCAGGGGAGGACTTTTGTTCCTGGGAACTGGCTGTATTTTGCAGCTTTATCCCTCTACTTCTGCCTCTGGGCAGAAAGGACGCGCCTCTAACCCGCTTGCCTTTCTGGGGCCGAAAGGACTGTACCTGATAATACGGTGCTTTTTTTGGCTGTGAGGGAACATGGGGTAAAAATGCTGATTTCCCAGCTGTTGCTGTGGAAACTAGGTCAGAGAGACCATCTCCAAACAACTCCACACCCTTGTAAGGCAAAACTTCCATGTGCCTTTTAGAATCTGCATCCCCTGTCCACTGCCGAGTCCATAAACCCCTCCTGGCAGAAATGGACATTGCATTAATTCTAGATGCCAGCCGGCAAATATCCCTCTGTGCATCTCTCATGTATAAGACTGCGTCTTTTATATGCTCTATGGTTAGCAATATAGTGTCCCTGTCTAAGGTATCAATATTTTCTGACCGGGAATCTGACCACGCAGCTGCAGCACTGCACATCCATGCTGAAGCAATAGCTGGTCTCAGAATAATACCTGAGTGTGTATAAACAGACTTCAGGATAGCCTCCTGCTTCCTATCAGCAGGCTCCTTTAGGGCGGCCGTGTCCGGAGACGGTAGTGCCACCTTCTTTGACAGACGTGTGAGCGCTTTATCCACCCTAGGGGATGTCTCCCAACGTGACCTATCCTCTGGCGGGAAAGGGTACGCCATTAGTAACTTTTTAGAAATTACCAGTTTCTTATCGGGGGAAGCCCACGCTTCTTCACACACTTCATTTAATTCATCAGATGGGGGAAAGACCACTGGTAGTTTTTTCTCCCCAAACATAATACCCTTTTTTGTGGTACCTGGGGTAATATCAGAAATGTGCAACACATTTTTCATTGCCGTAATCATGCAACGTGTGGCTCTATTGGAATGTACACTAGTCTCATCGTCGTCGACACTAGAGTCAGTATCCGTGTCGACATCTGTGTCTGCCATCTGAGGTAACGGGCGTTTTAGAGCCCCTGATGGCTTTTGAGACGCCTGGGCAGGCACGAGCTGAGAAGCCGGCTGTCCCACATCTGCTATGTCGTCAAACCTTTTATGTAAGGAGTTGACACTGTCACGTAATTCCTTCCACATGTCCATCCATTCAGGTGTCGGCCCCGCAGGGGGTGACATCACATTTATCGGCACCTGCTCCGCTTCCACATAAGCCTCCTCATCAAACATGTCGACACAGCCGTACCGACACACCGCACACACACAGGGAATGCTCTGACTGAGGACAGGACCTCACAAAGTCCTTTGGGGAGACAGAGAGAGAGTATGCCAGCACACACCAGAGCGCTATATAATGTAGGGATTCACACTACCCACAGTGATTTTTCCCCTATAGCTGCTAAACATGTTGCAGCGCCCTCCGTTTAAGAAAAGTATCCCCCAGTGCAGTATCATTCAAAAGTATACATAGTTGTACATTTCAGTGCAAGGCACTATCACTAAGGTGGTCTTAGGTCTTGAGCAACGCCCAGGGGAATTCCAAAGGCAGATGCCCAGTGAGCACGACCATAAGCACCCCAGTAAATTCACCCATCTAACTATCACTAGCAGGCCAAGTCTCCATACGTACAGCAAAACCCACTGGTACAGTAGTCATATAAAATTGGAAATAGGCATTAGTTATCCAGTGCATCACCCCCAACACAGTAACAATGAAAAAACAGCTAGCAACAAATTAAGGCAAGAGCACCCACGTCGAGAGGACAGTCTCACAGCTTCAGTCTGCGACCATAGCTTGTCTTGCTTGCCTAGCAGTATCCAGCCACATGGAAGCCTCCCGAGGAGTGGAAAATAATTCTCTCTCTCCATCAACAATTCTGAGCTTGGAAGGGAACATCATAGCATAGGAGATATTTAGTTCAAGGAGACGTCTCTTAACTGGAGTAAACTGGGCCCTATTTTTCTGAACAGCGCTATATGGTCATAGATGAGATGAGCAGGTCAATAGTAAACATATTTAATTCATCATAAAAAGCAATAAAACATCCATATGAATAAAGATAAAAATGAATAAAGACACCCTTGAAAAAGGGTACAAGGCGTTACTCCCAATCACATTTATTTGAAACGGGAGAAGATAATAGGACCTGTTCCTATAATACAGTCCCCTTCTAAGTCCAGATGGACCCAATTGGTAATCAGACATAAGCAATATTTACCACAAGGTTTGTTAAGCGGCTCAGCACTCCAAAATATTGCAGTTCCTTGGTGAGATAGTAAAGAAGCAATGTCCTCAGTTCAAGTGGTATACCTCCAGCAAAGGTCCATGAGGTTCAATGGCGGGGGCTTGGTTCAGGTCCTCAGATCTCCAAACGTGCTCACTGGGCTGTAATCAAGGGTTTATATACCCAACCAATATGGCTGCTCATTTGCAAAAGTGATTAAAATTAACTAGCTCATCTCATAATATGAACAAATAATGACAGACATTAGTATATAGAATAAAGCACATGCTCAAAACTATAATATGTGTATTAAGAAACTTTAAAACTTCTGAAGCAATATGTTTATTTTCATCTATAATTATCACATGACTATTTATAGATACCTAACATGGGCTGTTATACCCAAAACAAGAGATGGTATCTGGTCTATTTTTACCATGTTAATCATTATCATGCTTCTTAAATAGGGAGAGATCCAATCCACAGTTTGATCTATCCGGGTGGGGGTCCCCTCCCCCTCACCCGCATCATCGGTACCACTAATTCGGACTTACGGGGAAGACGTGATCGGATCCCATCCCGTCATCAATCCTCGTCCGGCCGCATATGAATGACGCGGTCGGACTTCCGGCGTTGCGTCATTCCAACGTGCCCGGGCGTATGTGTCGTGACGCGGCGAGTGGTTACCTCAGTTGTCAGGGCAACGCATCATTACATGCGCTGTCCTGACGTGGCTGCATGGCAATTACAATACCTAGCAATGGGGAAGGTGTCCTGCATGACAACATCAGCGTACTTCCGCCAACCGTCATGCCAACCACAGCATATCTTGCATAATTTGTGTATAGTTATATCAGTCAATATAGTTTGCTCATATTGCGCTCTCAGGTAATTCATACAGGTTCACAGAAGAATAAATAATAATACAGTAAAATAAAATAAAAAAATATAATAAATGTTAATAAATAAACAATAGTAACTACTAATGGACCTTCATTATTACTCTCAATATCAGTCTTTGGAAAAAAAGGCAGTTACTGGGCAACGACGGGCGTGCGCAATGCGGGCACCACACAGCCGCAGTTCTGACCCTTTCGCACCGCAGCGAAGAACCGCTGCGTGCGAACGGGTCGGAATAATCCCTATAGTCTGTATTACCTGTTGTGAGAATCCTCTTGCTTTCAGGATAGAAGTCTCAAGAGCCACGCAGTCAAAGACAGTCGATATAGGTGTTGTGATAGCAAGGACCCTGAGACAGTAGATCTGGACGTTGAGGTAATAGGAATGAGCATCCATCGACATCCTCTGCAGATCTCTGTACCAATGTCTTCTGGGCCATGCCTGAACTGTGTGTGTCACGTTGCCCTTGCCTTGTATTGCCTTTCGTATCACCCTAGGTAATAGGGCGATTGGTGGAAATACATAGGCCAGACAAAATAGGATTTTAATTACCTACCGGTAAATCCTTTTCTCGTAATCCGTAGAGGATGCTGGGGTCCATGTTAGTACCATGGGGGTATAGACGGGTCCACCATTGGCACTTTAAGAGTTTAATAGTGTGGGCTGGCCCCTCCCTCTATGTCCCTCCTACCAGAATCAGTCTAGAAACTGTGCCCGCGGAGACAAAATACTTCGAGAGAAGCAATTACACAGATAGTGGCGACATTCATACCAGCTCAAACAACAGGCAAATCCGGCTAACATGCCGGAAAACTCAGCAACAGCTGAAACAGTACTGAAACAGTAAAGAACGCAGAACTTACCTAGTAACCAGGCAGTACTGAACTATAAAACCCAATGCAGGAAAACGAAGCGCTGGGCTAGCGCCCAGCATCCTCTACGGACTACGAGAAAAGGATTTACCGGTAGGTAATTAAAATCCTATTTTCTCTTACGTCCTAGAGGATGCTGGGGTCCATATTAGTAGCATGGGGATGTACCAAAGCTTCCAGAACGGGAGGTAGAGCGGAGAGGCTCCTGCAAAACTGGTTGACCAAACTTGGTCATCAGAGGCCAAAGTATCGAACTTGTAAAACTTAGCAAACGTGTTCGACCCAGACCAAGTAGCTGCTCGGCAAAGCTCTACAGCCGAGACACCCCGGGCAGCTACCCAGGAAGAGCCCACCTTACGAGTAAAGTGGGCCTTTACAGATTTTGGACACGGCAAACCTGCCATAGAATTAGCATGCTGGATGGTGAACTTGATCCAGCGTGAAATCGACTGCTTAGAAGCAGGACACCCAATTTTCTTGGGATCATAGAGGACAAACAGAGAGTCAGATTTTCTAAGACGAGCCGTCCTCTTCACATAAATCTTCAAAGCACTCACAACATCCGAGGCCTTTGAAGCAATTGAGGAGTCAGTAGCCACTGGTACCACAATAGGTTGGTTGATATGGAAAGCCGATACAACCTTAGGCAGAAAATGCGGACGAGTCTTAAGTTCCGCCCTATCTTCATGGAAGATCAGATAGGGACTTTTTTTTTTTTAAATATATTCTTTATTTTGGTTTTTCAAAAGAAGTAGAGATGTTATAAATAATTCAATATCATGGAAATACATGGGTCGACAGACCAATATATCACAGAACATCAAAAACACAAAAAGAAAAGAAAAAGAAAAAAATACAATGGCACAACGAAGTACAGTGGAATCACAACTTATATTAATGAAAAGAAGACAAGACAAAGGGTAGAGGGGGGAAGGGATAGTCAGGGAAGGGGAATGAGTGAGCTAAGTAATTGTACCCCATCACAAGTGTGGTGTCTATACATTGAAGTGGTTGACATAGGAAAGCAATATCTAAAAGAGTCTAGTGGGATCTAGGCTTTGTAGGTGGAGGTAGATTTAAATTCTAGCCAAGAGGACCACGTGGCAATATAGAGTGTTTATCCAGCACTGAGTGAAAAATATCCTCCATGGTTCTATAAAATTCTATCCGCAGGAACCACTCCCAAATCCGGGACGGGGGGTTTGGTTTGAGACTTCCAATGAAAGTCTCTCACTGCGTTATTAAGATGCTTGAGAAGGGAATGTTTATATTTCGCTAGTGCTACTGCAGTATGGGAGAGCAGCCAGAAGTCAGGTCCAGTAGGAGCCTGAAACCCCAGGACTTCGGAGGAAATTTGAATAACTTCGCCCAAAAAAGTAGCAATCAGAGGGCATTCACACCATATATGGATGAGGGTACCTCGGTCCCTTCTACACCTCCAACACAGGGGGGATACCGATGGAAACAACTGATGCAGAAGGGAAGGACATCGATACCACCTAGTAAGCAGTTTATAACTGTGTTTCTATCACCTCCAGCCTTGTAGAGCAACAAGACATAATTTCAGTGTTTTTTCCAATTAATATGTATCCCTCGAGGCATAAGGTCAGCATCCCATTTCATACAAAAAGCGGGATCTCCCGTGAAAAGACCATGTAGCAATATCTTATATATACCTGATATAACATGGGTGGGTTCAGAGGATTGGGAACACATTGCTTCAAAAGGTGCGATTCCTCCCGTTAATGCAGCAGCTGTCCTGTGTGACAAAATAAAGTGACTGGTCTGGAGATAGAACCAAAAGTCAATCGCAGGAATATCAGTGTCCTCCCTGAGTTCATCAAAAGATTTAACCTTTCCCCCTGAGAGCAAATGTGAAATCCTAGTCAAGCCCGCCCGTCTCCATCTGGCAGCCGGACCCCCTCCAGTACCCAACACAATAACGGGATTGTTAAGAAATGGGAGAAGCAGGGAATCAGGCGAAGAAAGGACCAACTTATAGCGTAGCGTTCTCCATGGAGCCAAAGTGGGTCCAACCGTCAAATGAGAGGAGCGGCCAATGGTCCTAAGCCAGGGTACTGCCTCTAATTGTTGACCCGAGGACCGTCTCTCCAAATCTACCCACTGTTTAGAGCCAGCACCAGGTCGTGACCAATCCAGAATCCTATTTAGAATCGTGGCCTAATAATATGCCGATACAATGGGTAGCTGTTGGCCCCCCTGGATTCTCCTATAAAATAAGTAGCAATGTTTGAACCTGGGTTTCCTGCCACCCCAAACAAATCGGCTAATCGCCTTATGTGTGTCTACCAGAAACTGATGGGGGAGCTTCAAAGGACTGATTCGAGAAGGGGGCCTGTGGAGAGACCGAGTTGCAAGCACGGAGCAAAAGAGGGAGGAGTTTATCCTGAAACATTTTGTAATAAGATATGGGGAAGGCATCAGGGCCCAGGCTTTTACCAGATGGGGAGGACTTCAGGGTGGTCATGAGTTCACCGTCTGTAAAAGGGTCTTCGAGGGCTGAAATCATAGCTGGGGAAAGTGACGGGAATTTAATCTCTTCAAGAAAGTCCTCTACTGCCTTCTCATGCACTGACTGCTCACACTGGGAGTGCAATGTTGTCAAATTATAGAGATCAGTATAATAAGCATGAAAGAGCTCGGCGATCTTACTATCAGAAGCATGAGGCACACCAGAGGAATCCTTGAGCTCCTTAAGATAAGTTAGGGGTCTTTGGGCTCGAAGGGCACGAGCAAGAAGCTTCCCAGGTTTGTTACCCCACCTATGGAATTTATGTCGGCAGCAGCGAAAATGCTCTGCGGGTGCCCTCATTCAGTAAACTATTTAGTGATGACTGAGCCTCTTGTAGCTCTGCTAACACATCGGAAGTTAGTGTAGATTTGTGTGTGAGTTCCAGTCGTTTAATTTTAGCAAGTAGGGTTCCTGGCATTCAATTTTTTGTTTCTTGAGGTGGGAAGCCAGTTGAATGCATTTACCTCTAATCACGCATTTATGGGCTTCCCACACCTTCACTGGGGAGACCTCGTTGGTCATATTAAGGGCAATATAATCCTCAATAGTACTTTCTATTTGGGCCCGTCAGTCTGAATCTCTGAGAAATTGCTCATTAAAGCACCATCTCCATTGGCGTGGGGGAGGGTGGCGTAAAGATAGGATATGAGTAATGAGGGCGTGGTCAGAGCCAACTATTTGTCCTATTGTGGCATCTACAAGAGAATCAAGAGATTTATGGTCTACACCAGGGCTGGCCAAACCGGTCCTCGAGATCTACCAACAGTTCATGTTTTCCAGGCCTCCTTGAGATCTGTAGAATTGTCAGTTAGGAATGAATGCAGCACATCTTAAATTCTTAATTAGTAATTACTACACCTGTGCATCAGCTAGGAGGTCTGGAAAATGTGAACTGTTGGTAGATCTCGAGGACTGGTTTGGCCAGCTCTGGTCTACACAGAGATAATCAATATGGGTATAACAATTGTGCGGGTAGGAGTAGAACGTGTAGTCTCTAGCCTTAGGGTGGAGCAGGCGCCAGGTGTCTATGAGTTGGAAGTCATGTAGAATTGATTTAAAGCGTTTTAATATTGTTTAAAGTAGATCTGGGAGCACCAGTTGAGGTATCTAGAAGAGGCTCCAATGCCCAGTTAAGATCCCCCCCTACTACCAACACCCCTTCCAAAGTTTGCTCTATCAACTCCAAAGCACCCCTCATAAAACGGAGCTGACCCTGATTAGGGAGATAAAGGTTGACAAATGTAAAAGTTTGGCCGGCAATGGTAGCTTTCACCAGCAGGCCTCTCCCATTCCCAATAGGAACCTCCAACACATCACTTAATCTAACATGTTTGGCATATAAAATAGCAAACCCCTTAGCCTTAGCTCCTGAGAAATCATTATAATATCCCTGCGGGAAGTGACGTGAGTGAAGCTTCGGAGAGGCACCTTTTTTAAAGTGTGTGTCTCCTGGAGGAACACCACGTCCGCTTTATTGGTATGTAGGGAGTGTAGAAGTCTTCTAGGGGATGTTAAGGCCTTTCACATTAAATGATATCAACTTCAAGTTAGCCATATTGGCAAGTTACCAGGGAATCCCAACGCTACCACAACACATTATCACCCATTTTACCTTGTTGAGAGAGTAACCACCCATATTACCTCATCCAAGTGGGGGAGGGGAGGAATGAAATCACAAGAGGAAAGATAGGGGGAAGCAACATAGACTGTAGGAGACAAAAAAAATAGGATTTTAATACCTACCGGTAAATCCTTTTCTCTTAGTCCGCAGAGGATGCTGGGGACTCCAAAGGACCACGGGGTATAGACGGGATCCGCAGGAGACATTGGCACTTTAGGACTTAAAATGGGTGTGAACTGGCTCCTCCCTCTATGCCCCTCCTCCAGACCTCAGTCATAGGAACTGTGCCCAGGGAGACGGACATTTTGAGGAAAAGGATTTTTGTTAACCAAGGGTGAGATACATACCAGCTCACACCACAACACACCGTACAACATGGCATTTAACTAAAACCAGTTAACAGCATGAACCAAAAAATCAGCAACAGGCTGATCGAATCTAAAACACAACCTTTGTGTAGCAAAGCATCATCTACGGACTAAGAGAAAATGATTTACCGGTAGGTATTAAAATCCAATTTTCTCCTTCGTCCTAGAGGATGCTGGGGACTCCAAAAGGACCATGGGGTTTATACCAAAGCTCCAGACCGGGCGGGAGAGTGCGGATGACTCTGCAGCACCGATTGAGCAAACATGAAGTCCTCATCAGCCAGGGTATCAAACTTGTAGAATTTTGCAAAAGTGTTTGAACCTGACCAAGTAGCTGCTCGGCAAAGTTGTAGCGCCGAGACACCCCGGGCAGCCGCCCAAGATGAGCCCACCTTCCTGGTAGAATGGGCCTTCACTGATTTCGGTAACGGCAATCCAGCCGTAGAATGAGCATGCTGAATTGCATTACAGATCCAGCGTGCAATAGTCTGCTTAGAAGCAGGAGCCCCAATCTTGTTGGAAGCGTACAGGACAAACACAGCCTCCGTTTTCCTAATACGAGCCATTCTGGCAACATAAATTTTCAAAGCTCTGACCACATCGAGAGACACTGAATCAACCAAGGCTTCAGAAGCCACAAGTACCACAATAGGTTGGTTCATCTGAAACGTAGAAACCACCTTGGAAAAAAATTGTTGACGAGTTCTCAACTCCGCTCTATCCTCGTGGAAAATCAAATAGGGGCTTTTGTGAGACAAAGCCGCCAATTTCGATACCCGCCTTGCGGACGCCAAGGCCAACAGCATGATCACTTTCCAAGTGAGAAATTTCAAATCAACCGTTTGTAAAGGTTCAAAGCAATGTGACATAAGGAACTGTAACACCACGTTAAGGTCCCATGGTGCCACTGGGGGCACAAATGGAGGTTGGATGTGCAGCACGCCTTTCACAAAAGTCTGTACTTCTGGAAGCGAGGCCAATTCCCTTTGAAAGAAAATTGATAAAGCCGAAATATGCACTTTAATGGAGCCTAACTTCAGGCCCGCATCCACACCTGCTTGTGAAAAATGGAGAAACCGACCCAGCTGAAATTCTTCCGTACGAGCCTTCTTGGATTCACACCAAGACACATATTTTCTCCAAATACGGTGGTAATGCTTCGCCATTACCTCCTTCCTAGCTTTCAGTAGAGTGGGGATGATCTCACCGGAAATACCCTTTCGCGCTAGGATTTTGCGTTCAACCGCCACGCCGTCAAACGCAGCTGCGGTAAGTCTTGGAACATGAACGGCCCTTGCTGTAACAGATCCTCTCGTAGAGGAAGAGGCCAGGGATCTTCTATGAGTAATTCCTGAAGATCCAGATACCAGGCCCTCTGTGGCCAATCTGGAACAACGAGTATCACCTGAAGCCTTCTTCTTTTGATCCGTATCACCTTTGGAATGAGTGGAAGTGGAGGGAATACATAGACTGACTGATACACCCACGGTGTCACTAGGGCGTCCACTGCTACTGCTTGAGGGTCCCTTAAACTGGAACAGTATGTCTGAAGTTTCTTGTTGAGGTGAGACGCCATCATGTCTATTTGAGGAATTCCCCAACGACTTGTCACTTCTGCAAAGACCTCTTGATGAAGACCCCACTCTCCTGGATGGAGATAGTGTCTGCTGAGGAAGTCTGCTTCCCAGTTGTCCACGCCTGGAATGAAGACCGCTGACAGAGCGCTTGCCTGTTTTTCCGCCCAGTGAAGAACTTTTGTGGCCTCCACCATCGCCGCTTTGCTCCTTGTTCCGCCCTGGCGGTTTATGTGTGCCACTGCGGTTATGTTGTCCGACTGAATCAGGACGGGCAGGCCGCGAAGATGATGTTCTGCTTGTAGAAGGCCCTTAATTCCAGAATGTTTATGTGCAGACAATCCTCCTGGCTTGACCATTTTCCCTGGAAATGTTGTCCCTGTGTGACTGCTCCCCAACCTCGGAGACTTGCATCCGTGGTCACCAGGATCCAATCCTGGATCCCGAACCTGCGTCCCTCTAGAAGGTGAGAACTTTGGAGCCACCACAGGAGAGAAATCCTGGCCCTGGGAGAGAGGCTTATCTTCCGGTGCATGTGTAGGTGAGACCCGGACCACTTTTCCAACAGGTCCCACTGAAAAACCGTGGCATGGAACCTGCCAAACGGGATGGCCTCGTAGGCCGCCACCATCTTCCCCAGCACCCGAGTGCATTGATGAATCGACACCCTTGCCGGTTTCAGAATCCCCCTGACCATGTTCTGTATTTCCAGAGCTTTTTCCATCGGAAGAAAAATTATCTGTAGTTCCGTGTCCAGAATCATGCCCAAGAACGACAGCCGCGTTGTCGGAATCAACTGTGACTTTGGCACGTCTTGAAACTCCAGTTTGTATCCTTGGACCACAATTTCCAGCACCCAAGGATCCAGGCCTGAGTGAGCCCAGACTCGCAGCGGAGCCCCAGCGTCATGCGGTGGACTTGGCAGAAGCCGGGGAGAACTTCTGCTCCTGGGAGCTTGCCACAGCCGGTGATCTTTTTCCCCTTCCCTTACCTCTAGCATCAAGGAAGGAGGACCCTTGTCCTTTTTTGAATTTACTAGACCGAAAGGACTGCATCTGATACGGAGGCGTTTTCTTTTGCTGTGGAGGGACAAAAGGTAGAAAAGATGACTTACCCGCTAGCTGTAGATACCAGGTCCGCGAGCCCCTCACCAAACAAAACACTACCCTTATACGGAAGTGCCTCCATAGTCCTCTTAGAGTCCGCATCACCAATCCATTGATGAGTCCATAATGCTCTCCTAGCCGAGATTGCCATGGCATTGGCCCTTGATCCCAAGAGGCCAATATCTCTCGCAGCCTCCCTTAGATAGACTGCAGCGTCCCTGATATGACCCAGCGTCAAAAGAACGCCATCCCTATCCAGGGTGTTCAAGTCAGATAATAAGTTATCTGCCCACTTTTCAATAGCACTACTCACCCATGCTGATGCCACTGCAGGTCTGAGCAGTGTACCCGTAGCGACAAACAGATTTCAAGGTAGTTTCCTGCTTACGATCCGCAGGATCCTTTAGGGCCGCCGTGTCAGGGGACGGAAGCGCGACCTTCTTGGACAGCCGCGCTAGAGCCTTGTCCACATTGGGGGTCGACTCCCACTTTTTCCTATCCTCAGAGGGAAACGAATATGCCATAATAATTCTCTTGGGAATCAACTTTTTTTCAGGAATTTCCCAAGCCTTTTCAAAAAGTGTATTCAGTTCATGAGAGGGAGGAAATGTTACCGGAGGTTTCTTTCCTTTAAACATACAGACCATTGTCTCAGGAACAGCAGGATCTTCCGTGATATGTAACACTTCTTTTATTGCCACAATCATGTACTGAATGCTTTTAGCCAGTTTAGGATTCAACCTGGCATCACCATAGTCGACACTGGAGTCCGAATACGTGTCGGTATCTGTGTCTGCTATCTGGGTAAACAAACGTTTTTGTGACCCTGAGGGGGTCTGAGTTTCTGACAAAACATCTTCCATGGATTATCTCCATGTTTGGTTCTGAGACTCAGATTTGTCTAATCTCTTATGCAACGAAGCCACACTTGCACTTAAGACACTCCACATATCTACCCAATCAGCAGTCAGCGCCGCCGACAGAGTCACTCCCACATTCTGTTCTGCCCCCACACCAGCCTCCTCCTGGGAAGAGCATTCAGCCTCAGACATGTCGACACCCACAATCACACTGGGCTATAGGGAACAGACCCACAGTAAGGCCCTTCATAAAGACAGAGAGGGAGTTTGCCAGCGCCTCATCCAGTCTGAAGGAATATACAATGCCCCAGACCTTGCAGCGCTTTATACATATATATATATATATATATATATATTTATTTTCAACACCAAATATGATGTGCCCCCCGCTCTGTTCTTGCACCCTGTTACTTGTGACAGAAGTGAAGGGCCAGGACCAACGTCTCTGCAGCTTGCCGTGAAGAGAGAGAGAAGATGGCGCTGACAAGAGCTGGAAAGACGAAGCACCGCCCCCTAAATGGCGTGCTTGAGTCCCGCTTATTTTCAAACTGGCGGGTTTCTGTATACAGTGCCTGGGCACTGTATACCTCTTTGCCAGATCCCAAAAAGAGGTTTTACTGCTGCCCAGGGCGCCCCCCCTGCGCCCTGCACCCGTGTAGTGCCGCTTGTGAGCGGGAGCAATGGCGAGCAGAGCGACCGCAGTGCGGTACCTCCAAGACTGATGTCTTCTGCCGCCTTCACTGAAGTCTTCTTTGCTTCGGTTACTCACCCGGCTTCTCTCTTCTGGCTCTGTGAGGGGGACGGCGGCTTGGCTCCGGGAACGAGCAGCTAGGCTATACCAAGTGATCAGACCCTCTGGAGCGAATGGTGTCCAGTAGCCTAAGAAGCAGAGCCTTTAACTCACAGAAGTAGGTCTGCTTCTCTCCCTTCAGTAACACGAAGCAGGGAGCCTGTTGCCAGCAGTGCTCCATGAAAACAATAAACCTAGCAGAAAGCCTTTTCTAGAGAAACTCTGTAGAGCTCCCCTAGTGTGTGTCCAGTCTCTCTGGGCACAGAATCTAACCGAGGTCTGGAGGAGGGGCATAGAGGGAGGAGCCAGTTCACACCCATTTAAAGTCTTAAAGTGCCCATGTCTCCTGCGGATCCCGTCTATACCCCATGGTCCTTTTGGAGTCCCCAGCATCCTCTAGGACGAAGGAGAAAACAGCTGTTAGTATAACAGCAAAACTCCACATCATTAGTCATGGGAAACCATAAACGGCCCATGATCTACAAATGTATAGCAGAGCAAGGGGGGGTCAGAGGGGAACCGGGACATATTGCCGTTAAATAGCATTGAAACCAAACAAGATTATACAGCAGATAGAACAGCTCGAAGAAAGAAGAAAACTGAATCAGGAGACTACGAGATAAAGTAATGCACTGAAAGGCAAAGGCAAAATGGCATAACAGGTAGAGTTGATCTACTATATAAGTGACACAACCTAAAAACCAACAAACCAAAAGAGCATAAACAAAGAACACGACCTGGCAGGAAGTGGCAGCATTCAGGCAGCCATGAGAGGCAGTTACCTGTACAATCGTGGACAGTGAATTATTTAACCATCAGTGGAAAGACACAACAAAGAAAAAAAGAAAAAACAACATATCAAAAACACATTAAGTATGTCAAGTATTCACGTGTCCATGGAGAAAGTAACTTGAAGTCCAACCCGCAGTTGACATCCCGTGTCATCAGTGGTAACCGTAGCAGCCGCAACGGTTTCAGATCCCACGGATGTGTCAGCCCGTCGTCGCTTCCTAGAATTACGGACTTTTTGCCACTGTTCCGCACAAGGCGGAGGTGATGAAGACAGTTCAAACGGGTCCAGCCAATTAGGAAGATTCGGGGCAGGAATGTCTAGGGCTGAGCAGAAGTCCTTAACACCTTCAAATTCTTGCAAGACAAAAATAGTTCCCTTGTAGGTCGCTTGAATAGATAAGAGGAATCCCCCGAGAAATTTGATGTTACGGTTTTTGAGTTCATCTGTGAGGGGACGGAGAAGACGCCTCTGTTGCAGGATAGACAACGAGAGGTCGGGAAAAATTTGTATCCTATGACCATCAAAAGCGATGTCCGGTGCACGTCTGGCTGCTTTAAGAATCTCTTCCTTTTCCTGAAAGTAATGGAGTCTGCAGATAATGTTGCGTGGCCCTTCCATTGGGGTCCCTCTAGGACGCAAGGCCCGCGTGTTAGGATCTCCTGTTCTGTGCTGCCACGTCGCCATGGCAACCGGGAGGCAAGTGTTAGCGAAGTAACCTGAGCGCAGCTGATACTCCGGTCCGGGTTTTTACTGTGTAGTGGTTACAGGTTCTGTGCACGGCAGGGAATCCGGCGCTGGTTTTGTGCTCACAGTCTGTGAGGTCTGAGTGGGGCGTGGACAGCACCTGCTTTATAAACCATCCTCTCAGGCTAGGCAAATGCTGCTGAATCTTTGTTTGTTAGTCAGTTCCAGAGAGTTAGCTAGTACTGTGTGACTTTGTATTTACTTGTTGCTTACTGCGAATAGGCCTTGGGATTCGGTACTTCATTCTGCCAATCCGGACCTAGCAGTAAGACTGGAGTCAGTTGTTTAACCTGCTGGGGTTCTTTTGCTATTCTGTGAACCCAGCAGGTTTGAGGCTGTACTCTCAGACCTGCTTGCTTAATCCTCCCTCACTGTGCAGGGCGTCCAGGTGTCAGTTTAGTGGCAGTAAGCTGAACCTGTGCCCTGCAAGTGGGGGTTAGGATTGTGAATACTCTCCTTGTGTCTATATTTCTATCTCTGACCAAGGAGTTTATTCCCACACCCGTTGGTAACCCTTTGGGGTTTTTTCTGTTGCTCTTAGCAACATCATTTCGGGTGCTCCACATGTTAAATCACTACATCTCGCTTCATTGTCCGCTCTATTCCATCTGAGCATTTCTGACACTAGGGAGACACCCAATTCCTGAGCCTTTGGGCTTCTCCGTTCACTTTGTGTTTATTAGTTATTCCATCACCTCCTGTGTATGTTGTGTTATACTGTCTGTGAGTTCGTTTGTTTCACATCCCTCTCTGTTCATACACCGGTATACTCCTGTTAGCACTGGTGTGCGTAACACCGCGCTGTCTTCCATGGCACTGGAGAGTAAGGAGGGCGATGAAGGGGGTGACGAGGTAGAGTCGGATACTGGTGGCCGAAAAAGTGAACGAAAAGCCGTGGCTTGGGATGAGTTGGCAGGAGTATTTGGCAGTTTCTTGGGGGAACATCGTCTCGGCATGAGGCACGGTTTCAGGTGTAGTCAGAAGGAATTATCGTCGAGCTGAATATCAACACACAGGCGACATATCACGTGTTCCCCTCAACGTGGCCCGGTCAGGTCATTGTAGTTAAAAGCCCAGACACCATGGTGTGAAAAGTAGAGAGTCGTTGTTGAAGAACGCCGGATCAGTCTATCCGGAGCAAGGAGCAATTCCGGCATGGGAGGGCAGCAGCTACCACGTCGTAGTGCCGAGTGCTCCTCGTCCTCAGGACAGCAGAGCCAGCAGTGGGAGAGGGCTCTGTAAGCTCCCCATTATAGTATAAGAAAGTCTGAGGAAAGGGTGCAATTCAAGAATTCGCCGCAGGAGGGAGCTCCAAGCTTTTCAAACAAACAAGGTATATGTAAGCGATGGTTGCAGTGTCTCCTGCAGTAAAAAAGGTATGCTAAGCTATGGCACTTTATAGAGATGTCGGGGCCGAAACTTTAAATCAGCAGGGAAGAGCCTGGGCATCTGTATATACAAATCCAGTGTAGCTAAGGAGCTGTTCCTCAGAGGAGCAGAGGTGTCCACAGCTCTGATCCACCTCCTCCTTGTAGGCTCCAGGGAGAGCTAGGCAGTAGTAAATGGAGAGGGTGGTGGTGGTGGGGGGGGGGGGGGAAACAGCCGGGATACCGTATTCAGTTAAGCCCCAGCCGCTCAGTCTCTGCAGCAGCCCAGCACAGGGTCTCCTGTGCAGTGTACCCGGTCCCCCAGGCTCACTCTCACAGCAGGGGACGCAGGCAGTGTACGCCCGCACTCCAAGATGTCCGCCTCCCCCGTACCCAGCAGCGTCTCACGGGCAGTAGCACAGGGAGACAGTCACAGCAGATGGGCAGCTCGCAGTGGGCAAACGCCGCGGGTGTGCAGGAAGCTCCACAGCACACAGGTGAAGGTCCGTCACCCGGCGCGCCGGAGGGTCACGGCCAGGATCACAGTAATTTAGTCCCCGGCTTCTGGGCGTCAGGAAGGCCTCAACCCGTGAAGACTGGATCTCTGGCTCCCCAGCACCTTACTGGGTATAGAATACTGGCAGGGGGACCCTAGATGATGAGGAGGGGCCAGGGAAACGGGGTAAAAAACAACTTTATGAAGGAGCTCTGAGGAACTGCCTCCATTCAGTTAGCTGGCCAAGCCACGCCCGCCCCCCCAATAGGGACTTTTACAAGACAAAGCCCCCAATTCCGACACACGTCGAGCAGAAGCCAAGGCCAACAAAGTGACCGCCTTCCACGTGAGAAACTCCTGTAGAGGCTCAAACCAAGCTGATTGTAGGAACTGCAACACTACATCTAGATCCCAGGGAGGCTGAATGTGCAGAACCCATTTAAAAAAGGTCTGAACGATCTTCCGGTGGGCGGACCCCCTGCTGGCCGCATTTTAAAGGAGCTCTCCGTCCCCTGACGCCCGAGTGACATTAAACGGGCTGAACACCGGGATCTGAGCCCCAAAATTACACCAGAGGCCAGCGGAGATAGTGGTGGGCAAGAAGGGACCATCTCCCCGGCTCCCCACCGCCTCTTTCCCCGGAGTCCGAGCGCCAGCTGTGGTGCACGCTGCCAGCGGCCGCCATATTGGAAGTGGCCGGGCGCCCTGACCCTTACCTTCCCGGCCTGGCTCTCTGCTCCCCGCCCGAGACGGACGTCGATGCCGGGCACGTCTGGCTTCCTACACCTCCGAGCTCCGTGAAGCTGGCGGCGAAGAAGGTGATGCCGCGGGTACCTGCCTGAAGTGGAGACGCGGCCTGGAGACGGGTGAGTGTGCCACACCAGGCCCCCCCCGCACTGCCACCATTAACCAAGGCCCACACACATCATACTGTACCTCAGCGGCTTGCAGCCAAAAGGTACCTGGAGGCAGCCGCTATCAGCAGGGACACCAAACCAGTCTCCTCCCGTCGATCTGCCCCACTTGGCGCCACAGCTCCTTGGCCTGTACATTACGAGCCCCAGGCATCAGAGACCCCACAACAACAGGGGTGGCGGGCTGTATCTTAGCCAACTTAATACAGCACAGCGAGTCAGGACCCGTACTACCACTCCGATCCATACATCCCTTACCGGGATCCCTGCCTACAGGCTGCACTATATATAGATCCTACAGCCGGCTAACATCACCTGGACAAGGGTCGTGGTGATCCAACATACCAACCAAAATGGTTACGCACCCGCATTTCCTCCCTGCAGGGCAGGTTTTTTGACATCACCTATTTCGTGTATCGTGCTACCACCACGCTTATATGGATAAATACGTAGCCAAAACTCAAAGAGGGGGACGTGGCTCTGCACCGGCAAAAACCAAAGACACCAGGGGCATCTGCCTCAGTCTCTATTAACTCACCGCCCTCGTCCCCTAATGCCAACGTCTTGGATGGCGTACCAGATCCCACTAGATACACTATGGACGCGGTAGCCAGAGCACAGGAAATCTCTGACATACTCTCGCCACTGCTGGACAAGAAACTTGCAGGACTGAAAGATGCCATTGATTCCACCATGACGCAGTTAAAAGAACATAGCTCACGATTGGATGAAGTTGAGCAACGGGTCTCAAATCTGGAAGATGATCTGACCGCCGCCCGCTCCGTTACTGATTCTCAGACGTCTACCATCTCCGCGATACAGGAAAAGCTAGAAGATTTGGAAAATCGTAACCGTCGAAATAATCTTCGCATGATTGGCTTACCGGAATCAGTCAGACCTAAAGATTTGCTAGCTTTGGTCTCCTCCTGGTTGCCTCTTGAGTTGCCTGGCGGATGGGGAGTCCTTAGCGATTGAGCGGGCGCATCGAATTGGTCCTGACTCCCAGACAGATCGCCGGAGACCTAGACCGGTAATATTCAAGTTCCTCAACTACCCGGATAAAGTCAAAGTGATGGATGCATACCGCAAAGCCCGAGAGCTTTCCTTTCATGGAGAAAAGCTGCTTTTGTTTCAGGACTTCTCCTATAATGTGGCCATGAAGAGGAGGGAATTCTCTCCCACCTGCAAGATCCTGTTCGACGAGGGCATTCGATTCGCCTTACTCTACCCGGCGAAGCTCCGCGTTCAACATAATGGCAAGACCTATCTATTTGACACATCTTCAGAAGCAAAGAATTTTGCAGAATCCTTACGACACCACTCCTCTCCTGCCTCCAAAGACAGAGACTGATATCGAACTTCATCATAGAATTAATACATATATCACCTCCCTTATGGAGGTCGAGTTCGGTAATGTATGGCTGATCACTGATACTCTTTATGTTCTGCTAATTACAGTACTATTTGTTCTTGGTTTTGGAAAATGCGGGGCCCCTCCGCCCCTTCTCTCCTTTTCCTCTTTGTTTATCTACTTGCCCCTCCCTTTCCCGCCCCTCCCTTTCCCCCTTCCTTTCCTCCTCCATCTGATCGGAACTTTACTATTAGGTTATAGTGGGTCGTTTAGACCACTGTTATGGGTTCAAAAAAATTTGGAAAATGGACTTACTGTATCAAACAGGTTACAGATACTTCTAATGTTGATGGTATGGCACAGTGTTACCACCCCTATTGATGATTGGGTTTCCCCATTGGCTGGGACATGGGGAGCCCCACGATATATCTTATTATTATCTCGTATGTCTGACAGGACAGGTATAGGCTAGAACTGACATCTCTATGGCTGCCTCTTTAGAAATTAAGACGAAGCTAAAGTTCCTTACTTGGAACGTGGAGGGCCTCAATACTCCAATTAAACGAAAAAAGATATTACACCACCTCAAACGTTTACGACCTGATGTAGCAATGTTACAAGAAACTCATTGGAAATCGGGGGACCCCAATGTGCTTAGAGATAACTGGATTCAGAGTTTTCATGCAGCATCCTTTACCTCTAAAAAACGAGGAGTAGTAATTATATTTAACAAGTCCCTTAGCTATGACATAATAGACACCCTGGAAGATGCAGAGGGTCGGTTCTTATTTATCAAAGTGCAAATAGAAGGGGAATACTACACTTTGGTGACCATATATGCACCGAACTCGGATCATAATGTCTTCTTTTCAAACATTTACGTCCGACTTCAAGAATGGGTCGAGGGTAGCTTGGTCATTAATTCCACACTACAACCATCCCTGGATAGGTCAGGTACTCTCAGCAGGCAGAACTACAATGTACCAGCTTCTCTGCAATTCTTACTGTCATCCTTACACCTAATAGACCCATGGCGACACCAACACCCCGTTAGTCGGGAATACACCTTTTATTCCCATCCACATGCCACGTCCACTAGGATAGACTATTGGCTGCTCCCGGCGGGTTTGCTCTCCAGGATATGCGATTCAAAAGTAGAAAATATCGCCATTTCTGACCACGCACCAACATGGTTCACACTTAAACTAGAATCCCCTAAGCAGACCTCCTTTAATTGGAGATTTCCCTCACACTTGTATACTTCCCCTGACTTTAAATTATATTTGGAGGCTAATTTCCTTAACTATGCCAATGACAACGCACAACACACAGATGACATTAACCTTTTCTGGTCTGCATCCAAGCCGGTGGTGCGGGGCTACATCATTGCATATGTGGCAGCTAAGCGCAAGCGCCTAAATCAACGGTTCCGTGATCTCGGCCTGGCATTGACGAATTCCTATGCAGCGTTATTAGCTTTTCCGACGGAAGACAACCGCAGAATTTACATTGAGACAAAACATACTTACGACAACCTCTGTACAGAGAGAGCCCAATATGCTTTGGACTTTAAAAAACACATACTTCAGATGGGGAAATAAAGCCGGCAAACTCTTAGCAAATGTAGTTCGCAGCCAGCGCCCTACCTCACACATTCTATCCCTCCAATCTGAGGCTCGGATATCCTCAAACCCGACAGCCATCGCTGATTCCTTCTTGAAATATTACAAGGAACTATATACGGCTCCACCAGATGACCCCGTCAGCGGCATGACTTTCTTGAGATCGGCAGGGTCTCCCACATTGTCGGTTGAGGACCGAGACTCTCTTATGACTCTTATTACTGAATTGGAATTAGTAACGGTAATTAAACAACTGACTAATGGTAAATCTCCAGGCCCAGACGGACTGAGCGCAGAGTATTACAAACTGCTGCTACCCCATATCACGCCACACCTCCTGACCTTACTTAATTCCATTTTGGCTGGAAACGCGCCCCGCCCCCACTTTCAACCATGCCCGTGTGATAGTATTACCGAAACCAGGGAAAGACCCTACCCTAGTGCAATCATACCGCCCGATATCCCTCCTAAATCAAGATTTTAAAATCTTAACAACACTCATGGCACATAGGCTGCAAGCAGTGTTGCCCTCGCTTTTGCATCTATCACAGACAGGTTTTGTGAAGGGGAGAACGTCAGTACACAATATAAGACAAGTAGTCACTGCCCTGACCATATCGGCCCAGAAACCAGGCGGAACATCCTTGCTAGTGAGCTGTGACGCTGATAAAGCGTTCGATCGCGTATCATGGTCTCACCTGCTGAGGGTACTACACTGGCAACGATTTGGCGCAGACTTTGTCAAATTCTTTCGTACCATATATGACTCACCCTCTGCATTCCTTACAGTGAATGGACTGAACACGGATACATTTACATTACACAGAGGCACGAGACAGGGGTGCCCCCTGTCCCCACTCCTTTTTGATTTAGCACTAGACCCGCTCATTAGACATTGTCACCTGAGATCAGACTGGCATGGAATTGGAATAGGTGACCATGACCTTAAGGTCACAGCCTACGCAGATGACTTATTATTGTATTTTTCAAACCCTCAAGATGCGTTTCCTGGTCTGCTGTCAATGTTGACGACTTTTGAATCGATCTCGGGGTTTAAAATTAATAGCTCCAAGACAGAAGCTTTGGCGTTACATTCAAACGCTAAGCACGGCTGGAACTTTCAGTTCCCATTCCGCTGGGCGCACCAAACAGTCACATACTTAGGACTCCAGATACCTGTTTACCCATCTGACCTGTACAGATATAACATTCCACGATTAATCACACGTACTTTGACCGATTTCCAGGCATGGAAACATCTACCCCTCTCATACTTAGGACGATGCCAGTTGATCAAAATGATCTCTTTCCCGAGATTGTTGTATCCCATCCAAATGCTACCTTTATTGATATCAGACACAGATATAAAGACTATAAATAAGGCTTTTAGTGAATTCATATGGGCACATAAAAAACCTAGGATCTCACTATTTAAACTGAGCCAATCACAGAAATTGGGGGGTGTTAATCTACCTTGTATTAGAAGCTACATGCTGGCTGCGAACTACCGCTATGCTGTCGACTGGATACATGAGACCGAGACTTTCGCTAATACTGGCCTGGAACAGGCCTTCTCTCCTGAGCTTTCTTTGGTTAGCTTACTGCATATGCGACCATCCGCCTTTCCCCACCTGGTCCAAAACAACATATTATTGACCTCGACTTGCGCGGCTAGGAGGCAGACACGCTCTAGAATGGGTATCTCCAGCTATATCACGCCTTTTCTTCCTTTGGCCCATAACCCAGACCTTCGGGGAACTGCTGCACGCACCACCTTGACCGCCCTGTCGGACCAAGGTACCAGATTGCTCTACCAGCTGATATGTAAAGACACCCATCAGACCTGCACATATTCAAATCTCTGCGAAAGTTTACCACATTTTAAGGTCCCATTATTTATATATTTCCAAATTCGTAGTTATATCAACAAATCCATAGCCGCAATGTCCACAGAAGACAGGACCAATGCCTTAGACATCACTTTACAATCAATGCCTAGGATACACCCCTCCACAGCATTGCTTTACACATTTATTAAAAAACCTATTGATTGGGAAACCACCCAGACGGGATTAGCAAAGTGGATACCAGACTTCCCATCCATTGCTATCTCCACTATGCTTATTGCGTTTAACAAGATCAATAAAACTCTCATTTCAGCATCTTATGCTGAGATGAATTATCAAATCTTACACCGATCCTACATCACACCAAAACTAAGGCTTCAAATGGGGGCGGCATCTGATTCTAAATGTTTTAAATGCGGCATGGTAGAAGCTGACATATACCACTGCTTGTGGAGCTGCCTAGAAGTACGTAAATTTTGGGACATAATACAAACCTTTATTAAAGACAGACTACACCTCACTTTAGACACTTCCCCGGAGTGGGTCATCTGGGACATACACCCGACACCTTCTGCTTCTAAGATGTCGAATTATCAACGCCTATTACTAACCAAAATAGCAGCAGCTGGTAAGAAAACAATACTATCGCAATGGATAGCTACAGACTCCCTATCCCTAGCTCTATTCTTACCACGACTATCATATTTATTTCACATGGAGTGGTTGGAAATGATACTTGACAAAGAAAACAAAATAAAGAGATTCTTTGATATATGGCTCCCCTACGTTCAGATGCTAGATGGCCCTGTTAAGATCCCCTTACGACAAGCAGTGATGCACACTACATGGTATAATCTTGAAGTGCTAGATCAGGGACACCCACCCTTTTAAAAGGAGTTCCACAGGATACTCCATGACCCTGTTTGCATGACTTATCCTTTCGTTTTCTTTTCCTTTCTGTACCACACTGTTTATATTGACAGATTGCTGACCGGGGTGTCACTGCGTCCTTATACCATATACTAATGTATGTAATTGTTATACAGTTGTCCAATAAAGTATTTTGAAAAAAAAAAAAAAAAAAAAAGGTCTGAACTTCAGGGAGGACAGCCAATTGTTTTTGGAAGAAAATGGGCAAAGCAGAGATCTGGACCTGCAGGAAAAGGAGAAAACGTCCAAGTTGAAACTCCACCACAGGAAATTTCTTGGATTTACACCAAGAAACATATATTTTTTCCAAATCTGATGGTAATGTTTAGACGTTACCCCCTTCCTAACCTGTATAAGGGTAGGAATAACCTCACTTGGGATACCCTTCCGAGCTAAGATCAACCACCATGCCGTCAAACGTAGCCGTGGTAAGTTTTGATAAGCAAACGGCCCCTGGAGCAGCAGATCATCCAGAAGAGGTAAGGGCCGTGGATCTTCAAAGCAGCAGAAGATCCAGTAGATCCGCGTACCAAGCCCTCCTTGGCCAGTCTGGAGCATTGAGGATTGCCAGAACCATTGTTCTTCTTACCAGTTGAAGAACTTTTGGTATCAGTGGAAGTGGAGGGAACACATACACTGACATGAACACCCACGGTGTTACCAGTGCGTCCACCGCCACTGCCTGTGGGTCTCTCGACCTGGAACAGTATCTCCGCAGCTTCTTGTTGAGGTGGGAGTGTCTATGTGAGGAACCCCCAACCAACCGGTTACCTCCTCGAACACCTCCGGATGGAGGCCCCACTCTCATGGATGGAGATCGTGTCTGCGGAGGAAGTCTGCTTCCCAGTTGTCTACTCCCGGAATGAAGATTGCTGACATCGCCACCACGTGCCTTTCTGCCAGAGGAGGATTCTTGACACCTCTAACATGGCAGGCCTGCTCTTCGTTCCGCCTTGTCGGTTTATGTAGGCCACTGTGGTCACGTTGTCTGACTGTACCTGAACAGCCCAATCCTGTAGAAGGTGTGCTGCTTGCAGAAGGCCATTGTATACGGTTCTTAGCTCCAGGATGTTTATTGGGAGAAGGGATTCTTGATTCGACCACCTTCCTTGGAAGGTTTCCCCCTGAGCGACTGCTCCCCAACATCTAAGACTTGCATCTGTGGTGAGAAGGATCCAGTCCTGAACTCCGAACTTTCGGCCTTCCAGAAGGTGTGGTAGTTGTAGCTACCAGAGGAGCGAAATCCTGGCTTTCGGTGACAGACGTATCCTCTGATGCATGTGTAGGTGAGATTCCGACCACTGGTCCAAGAGATCCAGCTGAAAGGATCGAGCATGAAACCTTCCGTACTGGAGAGCCTCGTAGGAGGCAACCATCTTCCCCAGAAGGCGGATGGACTGATGAACCGATACCCGGGTAGGCCTCAAGACATCCCGGCCATTGTTTGAATCACCAATGCTTTCTCCACTGGTAGAAACACCCTCTGCACTTCTGTGTCTAGGATCATCCCCAAGAAAGTCAGCCTCCTTGTCGGCTCCAGATGGGACTTTGGAAGGTTCAGGATCTAACCGTGCTCTTTGAGCAATTGTGTCATGAGAGCAATGGATCTTAACAACTTCTCCCTGGACGACGCCTTGATTAGGAGATTGTTCAGACACAGAATTATGTTCACCCCTTGCTTGCGGAGGAGAACCATCATCATCTCTGTCATCACCTTGGTGAAGACCCTTGGTGCTGTGGAAAGGCCGAACGGCAAGGCCTGAAACTGATAGTGATCGTCCAACAGTGCAAACCTGAGATATGCCTGATGTGGCGACCAAATGGGAATATGGAGATACGCATCCTTGATGTCCAGGGACACCAGGAACTTCCACTCCATCAGTCCTGAGATGACAACTCTCAGACTCCATCTTGAATTTGAACTCCTTGAGATAAGGGTTCAAAGATTTTAAGTTCAGAATTGGACATACCGAACCATCCGGTATCGGTACCACGAAAAGGTTCAAATATTAACCCTTGTTCCACTGATGGGGCGGAACTGGAACAACGACCTCGGACACTACAAATTTTCGGATAGCTTCCAGAAGAGCTGGCAAGCCTGATTTGAAGAAACGGTGAGGTGGGAGAGTTTGAAACTCCAGCCTGTATCCCCTGGACATAATGTCTTGTACCCAAGGGTCCAGGCATGACGACTTCCAGACGTGGCTGAAATGCCGGAGTCTTGCCCCCACCCGACCTTTCTCCAGGCAGAGCTGTCCACCGTCATGTGGAGGACTTTGGGGTACCGGTCTTGGGAACCTGCTAGAGCAGGCTTCTTCCTTAAGAACGACCACCTCTGAAGGTGGTGTGAGAAGGCTTGTTCTTTCTAGGCTGCGTGGGTCGAAAGGACTGTGACGTGGCTGGTGTAAAAGGCTTCTGCGTAGCCGGCGCAGCTGAGGGGAGAAAATGAGACTTACCAGCGGTAGCCGTGGCAATCCACGCCTCCCCAAAGAGAGCCTGACCCATATATGGTAGGCCCTCCACATTTTTTCTGGATTGCGCATCCGCAGACCATTGGCGCAGCCAGAGACCCCTGCGAGCAGAGACAGACATGGAGGAGATCCCCGCAGCCATGGAACCCAGGTCCTTAATGGAATCTACCAGGAACCCTGCAGAATCCTGAATATTACATAAAAATAAATCAACATCACCTTTATCCATCGTAGTCAAGTCCTCCTGCAGAGTGATTGACCACCTGGCTATTGCTTAAGAAATCCATGCACAGGCAATAGTAGGCCGCAGAATAGCCCCTGAAGCCGTGTAAATGGATTTAAGCATAGCATCCACCTTGCGATCTGCCGGGTCCTTCAACGCAGTAGATCCCGGGACTGGTAAAACCACCTGTTTGACAGCCTGAGACAGAGGCGTCAACTATCGGCGGAGACTCCCACTTCTTTCTATCTTCCTCTGGGAAGGGAAAAGCAACCAAGACCCTCTTTGGGATCTGGAATTTTTTCTCTGGATTTTCCCAGGCTTTTTCAAAGATAGCATTTAATTCCTTTTTACTGTCTGTGAAAAAAGCCTCCTCTACCCGCTCAGGAGTTGTGCTAGAAATGTGCAACATATCCCTTATGGCCACAATCATCAACTGCACCCCCTTAGCAAGTGATGCCGTCCCCCTTGACACATCCCCGTCACCGTGTGCAGTGTCAGAATCGATGTCCGTGTCATCCTGCATAATTTTTGCAAGTGCACATTTGTGAGAATGTACCCCAGGGGACCCTGAGGGAGCAGTATCAGACCATACCACCATAGAGGATTGCAGTACACCTGAGTGGCGTGCTCAGTTCTAGCAACCCTTTCAGAAATCTGAGAAATAGTCCTACTAAGACAGGCTAACCATTCTGGCTCTCTAGCTGGAATCTGCTCTACAACAGTGCAAACTTGATTACATGGGATGGGATCTTCCTGAGAAGACAAATCCTCTGCAGCATATGAAACAGAGTGTCTAGACATGTTTGCAAATACACACCAATCACCCCACATACACACAGGGTACTGGGAAGACAGAGTTTCCCCCCCAAGAATGGCAGAGAGACACAGAGATTAGAGCCAACCCACACACAACGCTATTATATGTATAGGGAGACACTAAACCAGCGCTGACTGTGTCCCTTAATAGGTGACACAGCCTTTACACAGCCTCCCCTGCCTTCTACAACCCCCTGGTACCGTACAGATAGCTGGAGTTGCACAGGAGGGACTGATCTTCCACTTGCATCCGACTGCAGGCAGGAAAATGGCACTGAAATGCTGCTGGGTCCACTCTGAGGAGAAGCTCTGCCCCCTTAATGGCACTGTCTTCCCACTCTTTTGAGATTATACTGGCCTGAGGATTCTGTGCTGGCTGAGATCCGCAGACTCCGACAGGCTTGTTTGGTCAGTGTAGGGCCATGTGCTGGCTCAGGGCGCCCCTCACAGCACCGCACTGAAGTACCGCTGAGCCGTCCGGGAGCGTAGTTAATACTGCGCTCCTACCCTGAAGACGCCATCTTCACACCAACCCCCCGCTTGTTAGGGGGGGGATGGTGACTTACTCATCACACTTCAGCTCTGCAAGGGGGTGGCGGCCTGCTGCTGGGGTGAGCGTTCCCCTGTGGCAGGGTGCGATTTATCCCCTCTGGAGCTCAATGTCTAATCAGCGAAGACAGTGGCTCAGACCCCGCAGGGCGGACACCGCTCTCCCCCTCAGTCCCTCGTTGCAGGCAGGCTGTGCCAAAAGCCTCCTGGAAAAAAATAAACTCTAAAGATAAACTTTACTAGAAAAGCTCTGTAGAGCTCTCCTAGCTGTGACCAGCTCCTCCGGGCACATTTTCTAAACTGAGTCTGGTAGGAGGGGCATAGAGGGAGGAGCCAGCCCACATTATTAAACTCAAAGTGCCAATGGCTCCTGGTGGACCAGTCTACTCTATACCCCCATGGTACTAATATGGACCCCAGCAAAGAAATTCCATATTAAGTAAAGACACGGTAATGATGTCATGTTCACATTCCTTTCCCAAGAACATTTGTGGAACCACACAGTCCAGCATGACCCATTGCTGGACTGTGTTGTTCTCCAAGGGCAGGCGGGACAAAGTTTCTGGAATATATACATTGAAACATGGTTTTACTCACCTTGGTACGCACAACACATCTACGCCATCCACTTAAATTTTTCAAACAATCCTATGAAGAAGCAAAAACAAACACTAGTGCATAGTAAATTCACACAACAGTGAAAGCCTAATTTACATCAATTCAAAATTGAGTTTTTTTGGAGGAAGAAAAACCAAGTTTTATGGTAAGAACTTACCGTTGTTAAAACTCTTTCTGCGAGGTACACTGGGCTCCACAAGGATGGACAATGGGGGGAGGGGGGGGGGGGGGGGGTTGAAGAAAAGGATGTTGATCCGAGGCACCAACAGGCTCAAAGTTTTGACTGTTCCCAGAATGCACAGCGCCACCTTCTCTATAACCCCGCCTCCCTGCACAGGAGCTCAGTTTTAAGTTAACCAGCCCAATGCAGTAGCAGGAAAAGAGACGACAACAGTTGTTAGCCACATACACCACACTCTCACGACAGGAGAAGTGTCAGCGGCTAATGCCATACCAACCCAAAGAAGCTAAGTGCGTCAGGGTGGGCGCCTTGTGGAGCCCAGTGTACCTCGCAGAAAGAGTTTTAACAACGGTAAGTTCTTACCATAAAACTTGTTTTCTGCTGCAGGGCACACTGGGCTCCACAAGGATGGACAATGGGGATGTCCTAAAGCAGTTCCTTATGGGAGGGGGCGCACTGTAGCGGACACAAGAACCCGGCGTTCAAAGGAAGCATCCTGGGAAGCGGCAGTATCGAAGGCATAAAACCTTATGAACGTGTTCACGGAGGACCACGTAGCCACCTTGCACAATTGGTCAAGGGTCGCACCACGTTGGGCCGCCCAAGAAGGTCCAACAGACCGAGTAGAATGGGCCGTAATGTGAGCAGGAGCTGAGAGACCAGCCTTCATATAAGCATGTGCAATCACCATTCTAATCCACCTGGCCAGAGTCTGCTTGTGAGCAGGCCAAACAAAACAAAGAGAGAATCAGATTTTCGAATAGAAGCAGTTCTCTTCACATAAATACGAAGAGCCCGTACCACATCCAAAGACCGCTCTTTGGAAGACAATTCAGGAGAGACAAAGGCCGGAACCACAATCTCCTGATTAAGGTGGAACGAGAAACCACCTTCGGTAAATAACCGGGACGAGTCCGAAGTACCGCCCGGTCACGGTGAAAAATCAGATATGGGGAACTACAGGAAAGGGCACCCAAATCCAACACACTTCAAGCAGTGGCAATAGCCAGCAAGAACACCACCTTAAGGGAAAGCCACTTAAGATCAGCTGAACCTGCAACGCCTCCAAAACCACCGACAAGTCCCAAGGAGCCACAGGCAGGACATAGGGAGGTTGGATACGTAACACACCCTGAGTGAAAGTATGAACATCAGGTAAAGTCGCAATCTTTCTCTGAAACCACACCAACAAGGCAGAAATATGAGCCTTGAGGGAGGCCAGACACAGGCCCAAATCCAGGCCCTGCTGCAGAAAAGCCAAAAGTTTGGCTGTACTAAACTTGGAAGAGTCATAATTGTTAGATGCGCACCAAACAAAGTAGGAATGCCAGACCCTATGGTAAATCCGGACAGTAGCCGGTTTCCGGGCCCACAACATAGTTTTAATGACCTCCTCAGAAAAACCCTTAGCCCTCAAAACGGAAGCTTCAAGAGCCACGCCGTCAAAGACAGCCGGGCTAGGTCCTGGTAAACACAGGGGCCCTGAACAAGGAGGTCTGGGCGTTGTGGAAGTAGAACTGGGCGCTCTGACGATAGGCCCTGCAGGTCTGAGAACCAGTGCAATCTGGGCCACGCTGGAGCTATGAGAAGCAGAATTCCTTTTTCTTGCTTGAGCCTCCGAATTACCCTGGGCAGAAGTGACACCAGAGGGAACACGTACGGCAGCCGAAACCTCCACGGAACCGCCAGCGCATCCACGAATGCTGCTTGAGGATCCCTTGTCCTTACTCCGAAGACCGGAACCTTGTGATTGTGTCGAGACACCATCAGATCTACATCTGGAAGACCCCACTTTTCCACTAGGAGTTGAAACACTTCTGGATGGAGGCCCCACTCGCCGGCATGCACGTCCTGACGACTGAGTGAGTCCGCTTCCCAATTCAGGACTCCCGGAATGAAGATTGCCGATATGTCCGGTAGATGGCGTTCCGCCCAATGTAGAATCCGTGAGACTTCCTTCATTGCCAGACGGCTTCAAGTGCCGCCTTGATGATTTATGTAAGCCACTGTGGTGGCGTTGTCCGACTGCACTTGATCAGGACGGTTGTGAATTAAATGCTGGGCTAGGTTCAATGCACTGCAGACCTCCCGCAATTCCAGAATGTTGATTGAGAGGACGGACTCCTCCCTGGACCACCGACCCTGAAGGGAGTGTTGCTCCAGCACCGCGCCCCAACCTCTTAGACTGGCATCTGTCGTCAACAGGACCCAGTTGGATATCCAGAAGGGATGGCCCCTGCACAACTGTTGGTCCTGGAGCCATCAGAGCAGCGACAGATGGACCTCCAGAGTCAATGAGATCATTTGAGACCTGATCCGGTGAGGCAGGCCGTCCCACTTGGCTAGAATCAGCCTCTGGAGGGGGCGAGAATGGAATTGAGCATACTCCACCATGTCGAATGCTGACACCATGAGGCCCAGCACATGCATCGCCGAATGTATCGACACTTGCGACGAGAAAGGAAGCAACGAATCCTGTCCTGAAGCTTCAGGACTTTCTCCTGACACAAGAACAACCTTTGGTTGTGAGTGTCCAATAGCGCTCCCAGATGCACCATGCTCTGAACAGGGATCAGGGAGGATTTCTTCCAGTTGATGAGCCACCCGTGGGCTTGTAGAAACCGGACCGTCATATCTAGATGACATAGGAGAAGTTCTGGGGAATTTGCCAGGATTAACAAGTCGTCCAGATACGGCAGTATCCTGACCCCTTGACGGCGGAGTACCACCGTCATCACCGCCATTACTTTGGTGAAGACTTGCGGAGCCGTTGTTAAACCAAAAGGTAACGCCCGAAACTGGTAATGGACGTTGCCAATAGCAAACCTCAGGTATTGCTGATGTGACGCTGCTATAGGAATATGCAGGTTAGCATCCTGTATATCCAGGGAGACCATGTAGTCCCCAGGTCCCAAGGCCAGAACTATAGAGCGAAGAGTTTCCATACGGAACTTGGAAACCTTCACAAACCTGTTTAATGCCTTGAGGTTGAGAATGGGCCGGGAGTACTCATTTGGTTTCGGGACTAGAAACAGCGGAGAATAGTACCCCCGACCCCTCTGCGCAAGAGGCACCTGTACTACGACTCCTGTATCTAGGAGGGTCTGTACCACCGAATGCAGAGTGTTTGCCTTTGGTCCAACGGGATGTCTGTCTGGCAAAATCGATGAGCGGGTCGGTTTTTGAAGGCTATGGCGTGACCCCGAGTTACGACTTACCGTACCCAGGCATCTGAAGTGGTCTTCAACAATTCCTGGGTATACCCTAGAAGGGTCATGCGGCAGGCTTATTGGCCTTGGAAGCTGGCTGACGGGCTGCCCAGGCTCGCTTTGGCTTACCAGGTTTGGAAGTGCAGGCCTGTTTGTTGTACGCCTGACCGTTTTCTTTACCTGAAAGACGAAAGGAAGTACCTTTAGCCTTCGACACAGAAGGAGCGGTACTTGGCAGACAGGCAGTTTTGGCAGTATCCAAGTCAGCCACTATCTTATTTAAGTCCTCCCCAAACAGAATATCTCCCTTGAAAGGGGGAACCTCCAGGGTTTTTCTAGAGTCCAGATCCACAAACCAGGATCTCAGCCACAATATCCGGCGAGCCAGGACTGACGTAGTAGAGGCCTTGGCTGCTAGGATGCCGGCATCAGAAGCCGCCTCTTTAATATAGCGAGAATCTTTGACAATATATGACGAGCATTGTCTAGCATGGTCAGAAGAGATTTCAGCTTCTAACTCCAAGGCCCATGCTTCAATAGCCTCTGCAGCCCATGTTGCTGCAATAGTGGGCCTTTGTGCAGCACCCGTGAGGGTGTAAATTGCTTTAAGACAACCCTCCACACGTTTATCCGTAGGCTCTTTTAGAGACGTGACGGTAGTGACAGGTAGAGCTGAGGAAACCACCATCCTAGCCACATGTGAGTCTACTGGAGGAGTCGTTTCCCAATTCTTAGACAGCTCTGGTGCGAGGGGATAGCGAGCCAGCATCTTCTGAGGCACAAACTTCGTACCCGGGTTTTCCCAGGGTTCCTGACATATATCCACTAGGTGATCAGAGTGAGGTAAAACTTGTTTAACCACCTTCTGACGCTTGAACCTATCTGGTTTCTTGGGAGGGACGGATGGCTCGGGATCATCCGTAATCTGTAGAATTAACTTAATAGCCTCCAAAAGATCAGGAACATCCACATGTGAACTACCCTCCCCGTCAGCCGTATCTGAGTCAGAACCTGTGGGGTCAGTGTAAGTGCCGTCTTCATCAGACGAGGTGTCAGTGACAGCAGTGGATTGTGAGGAGACAAGCGCTCGCTTAGAGGACCCCTTGGACTTAGGCGAGCGATGGTCAGACTTTTTAGTAGTCAGGGACTGGTTCAACTTCTTCAATTGAGCAGATAAATCGTCCGCCCACGGCGGGTTAGCTGCAGGGACCACATACGGTTGTACCGGCATTGGGGGTCCCATAGGGGGTGTTAGTTTATTAACTAGCGTATGTAGAAGAGTGGAAAAAGCGGCCCACGGTGGGTCACTATGTGCCTCCGTTGCCACAGTCCCACTGGGGGTCAGGAGTCCCCAGAACCAGAGCCCACAGCTGCTATAATCTCCCCATAGTGATCTGTGGCTTCAGCAACACTGGCAGTGTGTTCAGCCCCAGAACCGTTACCCTCAGAAGCAGACATGCTATAACTTGCAGTATCAGGTAACACAGTACAATTGGCAGCAGCACAATACCTCTGAACCCAAACCCCTGCGCAGTGTAGTCAGCACTAGCAGAGATAAAGGAGAGATATGGTGACTAAATCACAGAGACAAATACGTATTAAAGTATATCGTTGTGAAAAATCCTATATCAATATAAAACATGACGCACCAAGCCCCCTCAGGTTATAGAATATAGGGTTAGCAAGTTGAGTGAAAGACACGAAATGGACACCACTCAGCTATCTAATGCACACACATATAGTCACAGTTTGTACAATGCAGAGGTTATTACAAACAATAATACTGCACTGGACTAGCTTATATATATAGCTATATAGTCAATAGATATAACACTGCACAGTAAAAACTGGATGTATATCACAATTGTACTAGAAATCCCTGACTAAATGCACTAATTCTTAACTAGCACTGTCTAAAAAGGCAGATAGAATACTTAAGTGTCATGTAAAGTCACAGCACTGACAACCAGGCGGCTTTACACAGGAGGATTTGCCCAAGCAGTCCCAGGAACACCTCCCGAAGTGCGGCCACGCGATCCCGGCGAGCCCCCGTCGTGTGTGCCTGAAGTGAAGAAAACCGGCGCCTCCTGCTGTAGTTACCCGGGCTCGGGAGCGTACAGCACCGCTGGGGAGAGCTGGAGCTGCAGCAGTAAATGTCTTCTGACATTTACCACAGCTGCTGCCCTTGAAGTCTTCACTTTTTTCTTCAAAAAAAGCTCTTCTTAGGGCTGCCTGGAGCAGCCCCTCTGTTATGTGCCTGCTTACTGCAGCACAAACTACATAACTGAGCTCCTGTGCAGGGAGGCGGGGTTATAGAGGAGGCGGCGCTGTGCATTCTGGGAACAGTCAAAGCTTTGAGCCTGTTGGTACCTCGGATCAAGATCCTACTCTACACCCCCCATTGTCCATCCTTGTGGAGCCCAGTGTACCCCGCAGCAGAAAAAAGTGGTATCAGAATAGCTCTTTGGCCCATCATATATATGTAACCGCAAGGAGCTTTCATCAGTTACCACACGCATACATGCCCGCGCATGTATGTCTAGACATATAGCTCCTTGGTAGTACCCGGTCTGGGGTGGGGTAGGCCAACACAAATTGAAAACAATAGTAAGAAGAAAAAAAAACAACTAATGGGAGGTGGAGAAAAGGGAAACATGAAAAACATAGTAAATAATAAAACAATACGACCGCGTTTATGGTGGCTGTTGGGTGTCCGGATCCTTTTCTTCCTCCTGATGTGGCGTCAATGCCCTGGGCGGCTGTGGGGTGCGTTGAATTGGCCTCGGTGGCCGTGCTGCTGAAGATGATACGGCCGGTGTTGGAGGCATCTGGTAGGTGGGGTACATCCCTGTATATCCTTGGTACAGCTGTGACCGTCCATACCAGGATTGTGGTGGAGCAAGGGCAGGAGGCGTCCGTGTGGCTTGTGGTGGCGGATGTGGTGGTTCACCAGCGTGTTGGTGAGCTGCGTCTGGGAGCTTATCATAGATCATCTGTAGCGTTGTTGCGATGATATGGTGGCTGGCTGCCGAATGTCGTTGGCTCTCCGACATGTTGTCAACGCTGTGTACCAGGCATTCTGTGTTATCCACCAGCCGGTTGATGGATGTGGCCAGAACTTGAAGGATGTCCATAGTCTCCCTGTGATCTTCTTGTTGCGTTTCTGCAGTGCTGTCTGCAAGAGCCTTTTGCATTTCAACCAAACCGTTTGCCATCTTCTCCATTGTCTTCTCAACGGCGTCCAGTCTGGTTTCAACGACATGTGTGTGATTATCCTGGCAGGCAGTCATCTCTGCTGCCAGGGTGTGTACCCTCTGAACATTTGAGGGATCCTGCCCTTCCTGTACGTCTGCCACCAATTGCATTTGTGAAGCTGAAAAGAAAATGAGAAATTAGAATACACATTCATACATTTGTTTGAAGGTTCACAATTTGATAATTACTCACACAGGGATGTAGACACAGCGGGCTGCTGCACTTCCACCTCGTCGTCCGACTCATCCTGTAAGAGTTCCGGCCTGTAGTAGGGACCAATTCCTGAAGCAAATCCGCTGCTGGTCTGTGGCACCTCTGTTTGCAAAAGAAGAAAAACAAAAACAAAACAAAAACAAAGTTAATAAACTATACAAAAATGGTGACCCCCTCCCCCCCCCAAATAAAAACCTTCTCCATCCTGTGGTGCCGCTGCTCTAGGTGCTTCACTTGTCCTCAATTCTGGAGACTTTTCAAGGGTATGACTGGATACGTCTGCACGGCTGTCATCAAACCCTACAAAAGTCTCGTCAGTTAACCCTGTTGACTCAAACAGTTCGGGTGATGGGTCCACGAGGGTAGTGTCTTGTTGATGCTCTTGTGTCACAGTCCCAGAGCTCCTGGAGAGATGACGAGCTGGTGATGGCCTGCGCGCAGGAGATGTAGTTTGACGCCCAGCTGGTGGTGTGGTTGCCGATGCTGTCTGGCACGCAGGTGACGTTCTGCGCGCTAATGTATGGCGCAGGTGATGGTCTGCGCGCTGACTATGTCTGGCGCGCAGGTGACTTTCTGTGCGCTGATGATTTCTGGCTCGCAGGAGACTTTATGCGCGCTGGCGATGTCTGGCGCACAGGTGATGGACTGCGCGCTGCTGCCGATGCATGCTGCGCAGGTGATGGTCCACGCGCTGGCGATGTCCTCTGGGCAGACGTGTCTGGGGGAGAGAACAAACACATTAGCAAAAAAAAATTTATTCTTACTATCACACCTCCTTTTGGACTGCTTGTCTCCCACCGTCTTCCGTCTTCTGGGCGGTTCTTCCTCCTCAGGAAAGCTAGCATGACGGCTGGAGTCCACACCTCCGCAAACTCCTTGGACCATGACAGGGTATATGCGCCTTTTTATAACTTCCTCCCAGGATAGCCACTTCAAATTCAGAGCCAGACCACCTCCCGTAGCGGTCTCATGTCGGCGCTGAATCCCCATCTTTTTCTTGGTCTGTCTACGGCAATCACTGTACCGCTTCATGCAGTTTCTGGTGCTCTGGCGGTTTCCAGATACTGCAGTGACTTGTCTCGCGATGGCATCCCAGATGTTTCGTTTTGTCTTAGCTGCTGTGGTCTGTGGCCTTGGTCCATACAGAACGTCGTAGGACCTGTCGACGCCATCCACTAGGGCACAGTTTTCCGCCTCGGTGTATCTGGGTCCACACGGCTTCTTCTGTCCTGTGTCTTTACCAGAGGCTTCCTCCTCCGACTGATCCTCTGGCTGGCTTCTTGCCTTTAGGGATAAAAAAACATGCAATTAATACGATCGGTATGTACCTGTGAGTGCGTCAGTATCCCTGGCAGTGCGCAAAGATACCTGTAGGTGTGCATGGCAGTGCGCAAACTAGGGTGTGTCAAGTTGGATGCTATTGTGTCTGCAGGTGTTAGTATTTACCTTTCTAGGCCTTTTCTTTCGCTTTTCCCTTTGGTCCCTTGACGACCGCGGCTGGTCACTGGATGCCTGTTCGGTCGTATCTTCCTCCTGGGTTGGCTCCCACTCCTCATTGATTTGCAGGGAAAATTCTTCCGAGGGGTGGGGGGAAGGGGGGGATCGGGGCCGCTTGCCCCTGGACATCTCTGTTGTAAAAATATTTTTTTTTTACAAATTTAACACATATTACATAATTACATGCAACCACACGTCATGCTGCTGGGACCCCAGTGCTCAAGCAGGACCAAACCCCCCCCCCCCCCAAAAAAAAACAAAAATAAACCAAACCAAAAAAACCCTCAGCCAAACAAGTCAAAAAGCCAGTACAAGCATCCCTGCACATGCTGGAGGTACACCAGTGATAAAGTAGGAGCAAAAAAACGTGTTTTGCAAACAAACGACAGCACATGTCGACCACATGGCACATACCGACATGCTAAAAGTCACTCCAAACAAGCCAAAAGCATCCCTGCACATGCTGGAGGTACACCAATGCTGAAGCATGACCCAAAAACATTTTATGCAAAAAAAAAAAAGAATTTACTCACCGGTAATTCTATTTCTCGTAGTCCGTAGTGGATGCTGGGTACTCCGTAAGGACCATGGGGCATAGACGGGCTCCGCAGGAGACTGGGCACTCTTAAAAGAAATATTAGGTACTATATCTGGTGTGCACTGGCTCCTCCCTCTATGCCCCTCCTCCAGACCTCAGTTAGGGAAACTGTCCCCGGAAGAGCTGACATTACTAGGAAAGGATTTGGAATCCAGGGCAAGCCTCATACCAGCCACACCAATCACACCGTACAACTTGTGATAACTATACCCAGTTAACAGTATGAACAACAAATGAGCCTCATTAACAGATGGCTCATAACAAAACCCTTTAGTTAAGCAATAACTATATACACGTATTGCAGAGAGTCCGCACTTGGGAAGGGCTCCCAGCATCCACTACGGACTACGAGAAATAGAATTACCGGTGAGTAAATTCTTATTTTCTCTGACGTCCTAGTGGATGCTGGGTACTCCGTAAGGACCATGGCAATTATACCAAAGCTCCCAAACGGGCGGGAGAGTGCGGATGACTCTGCAGCACCGAATGAGCAAACTCAAGGTCCTCCTCAGCCAGGGTATCAAACTTGTAGAACTTAGCAAATGTGTTTGAACCCGACCAAGTAGCAGCTCGGCAAAGTTGTAAAGCCGAGACCCCTCGGGCAGCCGCCCAAGATGAGCCCACTTTCCTTGTGGAATGGGCTTTTACTGATTTAGGATGCGGCAGTCCAGCCGCAGAATGTGCAAGTTGAATCGTGCTACAGATCTAGCAAACAATAGTCTGCTTGGAAGCAGGAGCACCCAGCTTGTTGGGTGCATGCAGGATAAATAGCGAGTCAGTTTTTCTGACTCCAGCTGTCCTGGAAACATAGATTTTTAGGGCCCGGACTACGTCCAGCAACTTGGAATCCTCCAAGTCCCGAGTAGCCGCAGGCACCACAATAGGTTGGTTCAAATGAAAAGCTGATACCACCTTTGGGAGAAACTGGGGACGAGTCCTCAATTCTGCCCTGTCCATATGGAAAATCAGATATGGGCTTTTACACGACAAAGCTGCCAATTCTGACACACGCCTGGCCGAAGCCAAGGCCAATTGCATGACCACTTTCCATGTGAGATATTTTAGCTCCACGGTTTTAAGTGGCTCAAACCAATGTGATTTTAGGAAATCCAACACAATGTTGAGATCCCAAGGTGCCACTGGAGGCACAAAAGGGGGCTGAATATGGAGCACTCCCGTAACAAATGTTTGAACTTCAGGCAGTGAAGCCAGTTCTTTTTGAAAGAAAATAGACAGGGCCGAAATCTGGACTTTTATGGAACCCAATTTAAGGCCCATAGTCACTCCTGACTGTAGGAAGTGCAGAAATCGACCCAGCTGAAATTTCTCCGTTGGGGCCTTCTTGGCCTCACACCAAGCAACATATTTTCGCCATATGCGGTGATAATGTTTTGCTGTCACATCCTTCCTAGCTTTTATCAGCGTAGGAATGACTTCATCCGGAATGCCCTTTTCCTTTAGGATCCGGCGTTCAACCGCCATGCCGTCAAACGCAGCCTCGGTAAGTCTTGGAACAGACAGGGCCCCTGCTGCAACAGGTCCTGTCTGAGAGGCAGAGGCCATGGGTCCTCTGTGATCATCTCTTGAAGTTCTGGGTACCAAGTCCTTCTTGGCCAATCCGGAACAATGAGTATAGTTCTTACTCCCCCTTTTTCTTATTATCCTCAGTACCTTGGGTATGAGAGGAAGAGGAGGGAACACATACACCGACTGGTACACCCACGGTGTCACTAGAGCGTCCACAGCTATCACCTGAGGGTCCCTTGACCTGGCGCAATATCTTTTTAGCTTTTTGTTGAGGCGGGACGCCATCATGTCCACCTGTGGCCGTTCCCAGCGATTTACAATCAGCTTGAAGACTTCTGGATGAAGTCTCCACTCTCCCGGGTGGAGGTCGTGTCTGCTGAGGAAGTCTGCTTCCCAGTTGTCCACTCCCGGAATGAACACTGCTGACAGTGCTAGCACGTGATTCTCCGCCCATCGAAGAATCCTTGTGGCTTCTGCCATTGCCATCCTGCTTCTTGTGCCGCCCTGTCGATTTACATGGGCGACTGCCGTGATGTTGTCTGACTGAATCAGAACTGGTTGGTTTTGAAGCAGGGGTTCTGCTTGACTCAGGGCGTTGTAAATGGCCCTTAGTTCCAGAATATTTATGTGTAGGGAAGTTTCCCGACTCGACCATTGTCCTTGGAAGTTTCTTCCCTGGGTGACTGCCCCCCAACCTCGGAGGCTTGCATCCGTGGTCACCAGAACCCAGTCCGGTATGCTGAATCTGCGGCCTTCGAGCAGATGAGCACTCTGCAGCCACCACAGCAGAGATACTCTGGCCCTCGGGGACAGGGTGATCAACCGATGCATCTGGAGATGCGATCCGGACCACTTGTCTAACAGATCCCACTGAAAGATCCTTGCATGGAATCTGCCGAAGGGAATTGCTTCGTAAGAAGCTACCATCTTTCCCAGGACTCGCGTGCAGTGATGCACCAACACCTGCTTTGGTTTCAGGAGGTCCCTGACCAGAGATGACAATTCCTGGGCCTTCTCTTCCGGGAGAAACACCTTCTTCTGTTCTGTGTCCAGAATCATGCCCAAGAGCAGCAGACGCTTTGCAGGAATCAGCTGTGACTTTGGGATATTCAGAATCCAGCCGTGCTGATGCAGCACTTCCTGAGATAGTGCTACGCTGACTAGCAACTGTTCTTTGGAACCTCGCCTTTATAAGGAGATCGTCCAAGTACGAGATAATTATGACTCCTTTCTTTCGGAGGAGCATCATCATTTCGGCCATTACCTTGGTAAATACCCGCGGTGCCGTGGACAGACCAAACGGCAGCGTCTGGAATTGGTAATGACAGTCCTGTAACACAAACCTGAGGTACTCCTGGTGGTGTGGATAAATGGGGACATGCAGGTAAGCATCCTTGATGTCCAATGACACCATAAAATCCCCCTCTTCCAGGCTTGCAATAACCGCCCTGAGCGATTCCATCTTGAACTTGAACTTTTTTATATAAATGTTCAAGGATTTCAAATTTAGAATGGGTCTCACCGAACCGTCTGGTTTCGGTACCACAAACATTGTGGAATAGTAACCCCGTCCCTGTTGAAAGAGGGGTACCTTGATTATCACCTGCTGAAGATACAGCTTGTGAACTGCCGCCAGTACTACCTCCCTTTTTCTGAGAGCAGCAGGCAAGGCTGATTTGAGGTAACGGCGAGGGGGAGTCGCCTCGAACTCCAGCTTGTATCCCTGTGATACTACTTGCAGAACCCAGGGATCCACCTGTGAGCGAACCCACTGTTCGCTGAAGTTCCGGAGACGCGCCCCCACCGCACCTGGCTCCGCCAGTGGAGCCCCAGCGTCATGCGGTGGACTTAGAGGAAGCGGGGGAAGATTTTTGATCCTGGGAACTGGCTGTCTGGTGCAGCTTTTTCCCTCTTCCCCTGCCTCTGGGCAGAAAGGAAGCGCCTCTGACCCGCTTGCCTTTCTGGGGCCGAAAGGACTGTACCTGATAATACGGTGCTTTCTTAGGCTGTGAGGGAACCTGAGGTAAAAATGTCGACTTCCCAGCTGTTGCTGTGGAAACGAGGTCCGAGAGACCATCCCCAAACCATTCCTCACCCTTGTAAGGCAAAACCTCCATGTCCCTTTTAGAATCCGCATCACCTGTCCACTGCCGAGTCCATAATACTCTCCTGGCAGAAATGGACATTGCATTAATTCTAGATGCCAGCCGGCAAATATCCCTCTGTGCATCTCTCATATATAAGACAACGTCTTTAATATGCTCTATGGTTAGCAAAATCGTATCCCTGTCGAGGGTATCAATATTATCTGACAGGGTATCGGACCAAGCTGCTGCAGCACTACACATCCAAGCTGAAGCAATTGCAGGTCTCAGTATAGTACCTGAGTGTGTATATACAGACTTCAGGATAGCCTCCTGCTTTCTATCCGCAGGCTCCTTTAAGGCGGCCGTATCCTGAGACGGCAGTGCCACCTTTTTTGACAAGCGTGTGAGCGCTTTATCCACCCTAGGGGATGTCTCCCAACGTAACCTGTCCTCTGGCGGGAAAGGGTACGCCATCAGTAACTTTTTAGAAATCACTAGTTTCTTATCGGGGGAAGCCCACGCTTCTTCACACACTTCATTCAACTCATCTGATGGGAGAAAAACCACTGATTGCTTTTTCTCCCCAAACATAATACCCTTTTTAGTGGTACCTGGGTTAATGTCAGAAATGTGCAACACATTTTTCATTGCCGTAATCATGTAACGGGTGGCCCTAGTGGAATGTACATTAGTCACGTCCTCGTCGACACTGGAGTCAGACTCTGTGTCGACATCTGTGTCTGCCATCTGAGGTAGCGGGCGTTTTTGAGCCCCTGATGGCCTTTGAGACGCCTGGGCAGACACGGGCTGAGAAGCCGGCTGTCCCACAGCTGTTATGTCATCAAACCTTTTATGCAAGGAGCTGACACTGTTGTGTAATACCTCCCACATATCCACCCACTCTAGTGTCGGCCCCGCAGGGGGTGACATCACACTTATCGGCACCTGCTCCGCCTCCACATAAGCTTCCTCATCAAACATGTCGACACAGCCGTACCGACACACCGCACACACACAGGGAATGCTCTGACTTGGGACAGGACCCCACTAAGTCCTTAGGGGAGACAGAGAGAGAGTATGCCAGCACACACCACAGCGCTATATATCACAGGGATGCACACTATACTGAGTGATTTTTTCCAATAGCTGCTATTATACACAATTTGCGCCAAAATTTATGTGCCCCTCTCTCTTTTTTACCCTAGAAGTCGAACTGCAGGGGAGAGCCTGGGGAGCGTTCTTCCAGCGGAACTGTGAAGAGAAAATGGCGCTGGTGTGCTGAGGAAGATAGCCCCGCCCCTTTCTCGGCGGACTTCTCCCGCTTTTTTATATGTTTTATGGCGGGGGATTATGCACATATACAGTTTAATAACTGTATTATGTGCTATTTAGCCATGTAAGGTACTCTAATTGCTGCCCAGGGCGCCCCCCCCAGCGCCCTGCACCCATCAGTGACCGGAGTGTGTGGTGTGCAGAGGGAGCAATGGCGCACAGCTGCAGTGCTGTGCGCTACCTTAATGAAGACCGGAGTCTTCAGCCGCCGCTTTTCCACTTCTCTTCGTTCTTCTGGCTCTGCGAGGGGGACGGCAGCGCGGCTCCGGGACCGGACGACCGAGGCTGGGCCTGTGTTCGATCCCTCTGGAGCTAATGGTGTCCAGTAGCCTTAGAAGCCCAAGCTAGCTGCAAGCAGGTAGGTTCGCTTCTCTCCCCTCAGTCCCACGAAGCAGTGAGTCTGTTGCCAGCAGATCTCACTGAAAATAAAAAAACCTAACAAATAATAAGAATTTACTTACCGATAATTCTATTTCTCGTAGTCCGTAGTGGATGCTGGGGACTCCGTCAGGACCATGGGGTTTAGCGGCTCCGCAGGAGACAGGGCACAATAATAAAAGCTTTAGGATCAGGTGGTGTGCACTGGCTCCTCCCCCTATGACCCTCCTCCAAGCCTCAGTTAGGATACTGTGCCCGGACGAGCGTGCATAATAAGGAAGGATATTGAATCCCGGGTAAGACTCATACCAGCCACACCAATCACACCGTACAACCTGTGATCTGAACCCAGTTAACAGTATGATAACAACGAAGGAGCCTCTGAAAAGATGGCTCACAACAAGAATAACCCGATTTTTGTAACAATAACTATGTACAAGTATTGCAGACAATCCGCACTTGGGATGGGCGCCCAGCATCCACTACGGACTACGAGAAATAGAATTATCGGTAAGTAAATTCTTATTTTCTCTAACGTCCTAAGTGGATGCTGGGGACTCCGTCAGGACCATGGGGATTATACCAAAGCTCCCAAACGGGCGGGAGAGTGCGGATGACTCTGCAGCACCGAATGAGAGAACTCCAGGTCCTCCTCAGTCAGGGTGTGCCCCTGACCAAGTAGCAGCTCGGCAAAGTTGTAAAGCCGAGACCCCTCGGGCAGCCGCCCAAGATGAGCCCACTTACTTGTGGAATGGGCTTTTACTGATTTTGGCTGTGGCAAACCTGCCACAGAATGTGCAAGCTGAATTGTACTACAAATCCAGCGAGCAATCGTCTGCTTAGAAGCAGGAACACCCATCTTGTTGGGTGCATACAGGCTAAACAGCGAGTCAGATTTTCTGACTCCAGTCGTCCTGGAAACATATATTTTCAGGGCCCTGACAACGTCAAGTAACTTGGAGTCCTCCAAGTCCCTAGTAGCCGCAGGTACCACAATAGGTTGGTTCATGTGAAAAACAGAAAACACCTTAAGGAGAAATTGAGGACGAGTCCTCAATTCTGCCCTGTCAGAATGAAAAATTAAGTAAGGGCTTTTATATGATAAAGCCGCCCATTCTGACACACGCCTGGCTGAAGCCAGGGCTAATAGAATCTTCACCTTCCATGTGAAATATTTTAATTCCACAGTGGTGAGTGGATCAAACCAATGTGACTTTAGGAAACTCAAAACAACATTGAGATCCCAAGGTGCCACTGGGGGCACAAAAGGAGGCTGTATATGCAGTACCCCTTTTACAAACGTCTGAACTTCAGGCACTGAAGCCAGTTCTTTCTGGAAGAAATTCGACAGGGTCGAAATTTGAACCTTAATGGACCCTAATTTTAGGCCCATAGACAGTCCTGTTTTCAGGAAATGTAGGAAACGACCCAGTTGGAATTCCTCTGTAGGGACCTTCTTGGCCTCACACCACGCAACATATTTTCGCCAAATGCGGTGAAAATGTTTTGCGGTTACATCCTTCCTGGCTTCGACCAGGGTAGGGATGACTTCATCTGGAATGTCCTTTCAGGATCCGGCGTTCAACTGCCATGCCGTCAAACGCAGCCGTGGTAAGTCTTGGAAAAGACAAGGCCCCTGCTGGAGCAGGTCCTCTCTTAAAGGTAGAGGCCACGGTTCTTCCGTGAGCATCTCTTGAAGTTCCGGGTACCAAGTCCTTCTTGACCCATCCGGAACCACGAGTATCGTTCTTACTCATCTCCTTCTTATGATTCTCAGTACTTTTGGTATGAGATGCATAGGAGGGAACACATACCCTGACTGGTACACCCACAGTGTTACCAGAGCGTCCACCGCTATTGCCTGAGGGTCCCTTGACCTGGCGCAATATCTGTCTAGTTTTTTGTTCAGGCGGGACGGCATCATGTCCACCTTTGGTTTTTCCCAACGGTTTACAATCATGTGGAAGACTTCCCGCTGAAGTCCCCACTCTCCCGGGTGGAGGTTATGCCTGCTGAGGAAGTCTGCTTCCCAGTTTTCCACTCCCGGAATTAACACTGCTGAGAGTGTTATCACATGATTTTTCGCCCAGCGAAGAATCCTTGCAGTTTCTGCCATTTCCCTCCTGCTTCATGTGCCGCCCTGTCTGTTTACGTGGGCGACTGCCGTGATGTTGTCCCACTGGATCAATACCGGCTGACCTTTAAGCAGAGGTCTTGCTAAGCTTAGAGCCTTGTAAATTGCCCTTAGCTCCAGTATATTTATGTGGAGAGAAGTCTCCAGACTTGATCACACTCCCTGGAAATTTTTTCCTTGTGTGACTGCTCCCCAGCCACTCAGGCTGGCATCCGTGGTCACCAGGACCCAGTCCTGAATGTCGAATCTGCGGCCCTTTCATAGATGAGCACTCTGCAGCCACCGCAGAAGAAAACACCCTTGTCCTTGGAGACAGGGTTATCCGCTGATGCATCTGAAGATGCGATCCGGACCATTTTCCCAGCAGATTCCACTGAAAGGTTCTTGCGTGAAATCTACCGAATGGGATCGCTTTGTAAGAAACCACCATTTTTCACAGGACCCTTGTGCAATGATGCACTGATACTTTTCCTGGTTTTAGGAGGTTCCTGACTAGCTCGGATAACTCCCTGGCCTTCTTCTCCGGGAGAAAACATCCTTTTCTGGACTGTGTCCAGAATCATTCCTAGGAACATTAGACGTGTCGTCGGAAAAAGCTGCGATTTTGGAATATTTAGAATCCACTCGTGCTGTCGTAGAACTACTTGAGATAGTGCTACTCCGACCGCCAACTGTTCTCTGGACCTTGCCCTTATCAGGAAAGCGTCCATATTTCTTTTAGGAAGAATCATCATTTCGGCCATTACCATGGTAAAGACCCGGGGTGCCGTGGACAATCCAAACGGCAGCGTCTGAACTGATAGTGACAGTTCTGTACCACGAACCTGAGATACCCTTGGTGAGAAGGGCAAAATTTGGACATGTAGGTAAGCGTCCCTGATATCCAGTGACACCATATCGTCCTGGTTCGCTATCACTGCTCTGAGTGACTCCATCTTGATTTGAACCCTTGTATGTAATTGTTCAAATCTTTTAGATCTCACCGAGCCGTTTGGCTTCAGTACCACAATATAGTGTGGAATAATACCCCTTCCCTTGTTGTAGGAGGGGTACTTTGATTATCACCTGCTGGGAATACCGCCTGTGAATTTTTTTCCAATACTGCCTCCCTGTCGGAGGGAGACGTTGGTAAAGCAGACTTCAGGAACTTGTGAGGGGAAGACGTCTCGAATTTCCAATGTACACCTGGGATACTACGTGTAGGATCCAGGAGTCCACTTGCGAGTGAGCCCACTGCGTGCTGAAACTCTTGAGATGACCCCCCACCGCACCTGAGTCCGCTTGTATGGCCCCAGCGTCATGCTGCGGACTTGGCAGAAGCTGTGGAGGACTTCTGTTCCTGGGAATGGGCTGCCTGCTGCAGTCTTCTTCCCTTTCCTCTAACCCTGGGCAGATATGACTGGCCTTTTGCCCGCCTGCCTTTATGGGTACGAAAGGACTGAGACTGAAAAGACTGTGTCCTTTTCTGCTGAGATGTGACTTGGGGTAACAAAAGTGGATTTTCCAGCTGTTGCCATGGCCACCAGGTCCGATGGACCGCCCCTTTATACGGCAATACTTCCATGTGCCGTCTGGAATCTGCATCACCTGACCACTGTCGTGTCTATAAACATCGTCTGGCAGATATGGACATCACATCTACTCTTGATGTCAGAATGCAAATATCCCTCTGCGCATCTCGCATATATAGAAATGCATCCTTAAAATGCTCTATAGTCAATAAAATATTGTTCCTGTCAAGGGTATCAATATTTTCAGTCAGGAAATCCGACCAAGCCCCCCCAGCGCTGCACATCCAGGCTGAGGCGATTGCTGGTCGTAGTATAACACCAGTATGTGTGTATATACTTTTTAGGATATTTTTCAGCTTCCTATCAGCTGGCTCCTTGAGGGCGGCCGTATCTGGAGACGGTAACGCCACTTGTTTTTATAAGCGTGTGAGCGCCTTATCCACCCTAAGGTGTGTTTCCCAACTCGCCCTCACTTCTGGCGGGAAAAGGTATACCTCCAATAATTTTCTATCGGAGGAAACCCACGTATCATCACACCCTTTAATTTATCTGATTCAGGAAAAACTACAAGTAGATTATTCCCACCCTACATAATACCCTTATTTGTGGTACTTGTAGTATCAGAAATATGTAACACCTCCTTCATTGCCCTTAACATGTAACGTGTGGCCCTAAAGGAAAATACGTTTGTTTCTTCACCGTCGACACTGAAGTCAGTGTCCGTGTCTGTGTCGACCAACTGAGGTAAATGGGCGTTTTTACAAGCCCCTGACGGTGTCTGAGACGCCTGGACAGGTACTAATTTGTTTGCCGGCCGTCTCATGTCGTCAACCGACCTTGCATCGTGTTGACATTATCACGTAATTCCTAAATAAGCCATCCATTCCGGTGTCGACTCCCTAGAGAGTGACATCACCAATACAGGCAATTTGCTCCGCCTCCTCACCAACATCGTCCTTCTACATGTCGACACACACGTACCGACACACAGCACACACACAGGGAATGCTCTGATAGAGGACAGGACCCCACTAGCCCTTTGGGGAGACAGAGGGAGAGTTTGCCAGCACACACCAAAAACGCTATAATTATACAGGGACAACCCCTTATACAAGTGTTTTCCCTTATAGCATTTTCACATATGTAATCATATCGCCAAATAAGTGCCCCCCCTCTCTGTTTTAACCCTGTTTCTGTAGTGCAGTGCAGGGGAGAGCCTGGGAGCCTTCCTCACAGCAGAGCTGAGCAGGAAAATGGCGCCGTGTGCTGAGGAGAATAGGCCCCGCCCCCTAAAACGGCGGGCTCTTCTCCCGGAGTTTGTGAGATCTGGCAGGGGTTAAATACATCCATATAGCCTCAAGGGCTATATGTGATGTATTTTAGCCATAAAAAAGGTATAATACATTGCTGCCCAGGGCGCCCCCCCCCCCAGCGCCCTGCACCCTCAGTGACCGCTGGTATGAAGTGTGCTGACAACAATGGCGCACAGCTGCAGTGCTGTGCGCTACCTTATGAAGACTGAAAGTCTTCTGCCGCCTGTTTCTGGACCCCTGGACCTCTTCAACTTCGGCATCTGCAAGGGGGGTCGGCGGCACGGCTCCGGGACGAACCCCAGGGTGAGACCTGTGTTCCGACTCCCTCTGGAGCTAATGGTGTCCAGTAGCCTAAGAAGCAAATCCATCCTGCACGCAGGTGAGTTTACTTCTCTCCCCTAAGTCCCTCGTAGCAGTGAGCCTGTTGCCAGCAGGACTCACTGAAAATAAAAAACCTAACTTAAACTTTTATTCTAAGCAGCTCAGGAGAGCCACCTAGATTGCACCCTTCTCGGCCGGGCACAAAAATCTAACTAAGGCTTGGAGGAGGGTCATAGGGGGAGGAGCCAGTGCACACCACCTGATCCTAAAGCTTTTATTATTGTGCCCTGTCTCCTGCGGAGCCGCTAAACCCCATGGTCCTGACGGAGTCCCCAGCATCCACTTAGGACGTTAGAGAAACTTTCTTTTCTAGGAAGCTCAGGAGAGCCCCTAGAGTGCATCCAGCTCTGGCCGGGCAGATACTAACTGAGGTCTGGAGGAGGGGCATAGAGGGAGGAGCCAGTGCACACCAGATATAGTACCTAATCTTTCTTTTAAGAGTGCCCAGTCTCCTGCGGAGCCCGTCTATACCCCATGGTCCTTACAGAGTACCCAGCATCCACTAGGACGTCAGAGAAAACAAAAAACGTGGAACACTACCCCCAAACACAAAACTACAAAAAAAACATGCAGCGATACAAACAGGACCTGCCTCAATCCAAACAGGACCTATATACACATACCTGCACACATATACATACCCCAAACGCCCCAAAGCAACGCCACATGTAAACCTCATGGCACCCCCCCCCACCACCCAAACATTACATACTGCACTCATACCTCATCCAAAACAGTAGCCAAGCACTCAGAACAACACTCATACACTACACAAAGACCTACATGCAACGCCAGACCACATGTGGTACTTACCTACAAATGTAGAAATCGCTCCAAAAACGACTGTCCTTCGGGGTAACAGGTATCCTGTCCGTCCTGGGTTAAAGCCTGCTGGGTGTACAAACGATACCACAGCAAAGAAAACCACTTTGATTGCTCTGCAACACCTCCACTCCACTCTGCTGCGTGCTCAGCAGCCATTTTGTGAACCTGCAAACAAGCCCTTTATAGGACTCCAAACGGCGGGAAGTCGAATCCAGGACGCCCACTAATCGACGATTGCTCCGTTATTCGACAAGGGGAGTGTCGAATCAGTTATAAATTGAATATGTCGAATTCATGGTCCCGGGTGGAGGGTTTTGGCTGTCGAGTAGTGTCGAATCCAAAAACGGTCGAAAAAACGTCGTAATTCGTCCGGAATTGCATATACCCCTATATTATTCATCTAAAATGAACTCTTCAAAAACTATGATGGATACTCTCTGGTTTTTCCTATAGATTATGATGATGTGGGGACATACATACCAATGAATTGGTTGTTTTTTGTTGATATCTATGTAAGTTTCTTTTTAGAAATGGCTGTATAGATTTTAAATTTATGTCCATTCTTACATGTAATTTTATCAAGTGATAAGGTTGTTTTTTTTGTTGCAATGTAGGTGGGACATTCGAGGTATCTGCAAAACATGATCTGTTTAAGGCATAAATAGAGTGTCATGGCAGTACTCCTTTACACCTTGATAAAGGACAGAGTCTGAAAAGCGTTGATGGAGGAGAGAGCCAGCTGCTACCTCAGGGTACTCTAAGAGAGGACACACCAGAATGAGGAGGTGACAAACCCGGGTATTTCCACTGTACCCTTCATGTCTGAAAGTGTGCCTTTCTCAAAAAGTCACATGCGGTACGCAGTAACCTTTATAGACCTGGCCAACCTGTGGCTTTCCAGCTGCAGTGGAACTAAACATCCCAACATACCCTGCCACAGTTTTACCATTCCCTAATAACAAAACTGTGGCAGGGCATGCTGTAGAGCAGGGATTCTCAAACTCGGTCCTCAGGACCCCACACAGTGCATGTTTTGCAGGTAACCCAGCAAGTGCACAGGTGTAGTAATTACTCACTGACACATTTTAAAAGGTCCACAGGTGGAGCTAATTATTTCACTTGTGATTCTGTGAGGAGACCTGCAAAACATGCACTGTGTGGGGTCCTGAGGACCGAGTTTGAGAACTTGTGCTGTAGAGCAACAGGTTTGGAGGCCTGCCTTATAGCTTTGTGAACCATATTTTTCTTACTTACGCAATTCTGCACATCTTGAGATGTTGTAAATCAGGCATGTCCAACCTGCGGCCCTGCAGCTGTTGTGAAACTACATATCCCAGCATGCCCTGACACTGTTTTGCTGTCAGAGAATGCTAAAGCTGTGTCAAGGCATGCTGGGATGTGTAGTTTCTCAACAGCTGGAGGGCCGCAGGTTGGACATGCCTGCTGTAAATGAATATGAGAAGCTTATGTGTTAAACTTATGAGGAGCGATTCTTTTCTGACTTGTATTTTGGAGGTATTATCTGATTGATCTGGATGATGTAAGAATCCTGTATACAGCCACCAGAAGTATAAAAGATACATTTCAAGGCGTGTTTCCACCTGTTAAAGATGACCTCAGGTACAGAAGACCTATTCATCTACTGAATACTATACGGTGTTTGTGGCGATTGAATTATCCTTTTCCACTCTTGAAGTCTCCAATAGACAAAGAAGACCCACACCTAGACTGTGCAATAAAATTAACCAAGCAGCTTAGTTTAAACACAAGAGAGGACAAACACAATCCCTTAATGAACAATATGTAACAGAGTGAGGAAACACTGGCGCTAGGTTCACAAGATGCGCACTGATGGTAGTTGCTGCTAGCAATGAACCATTGGATAGGCCACAGTCTAAAAATAATGAACCAACCTTTGTTTAATACATACGTATAAGCATTTTATTACGTTTTAATAAAAAACAATCCATTCATACACACACACACACACACACACACACACACACACACACACACACACACACACACACAACTGATAAAAACAGTAAAAGTGACTGGTGCTGGGAGAAATATGAAATCTCATCCACATAATAAATTCTCACCGACAATAAAGTGACTAGTGCTAGGAGAAGTTGGTAATCTCACCAAAATGAGGGGGTGCGGTGGCCTTAGTTTAATAAACTGATTGTTGGTCCCAGTCTGCAGAGCCTGGCACCACCGCACAAGGCTTATTTCTCAATAGGCACGTAGTCACTTGCGTTCCGGAAAAGTCCTCACAGCGTGTCATCAGACCTTCAACGTGTTTCGGTCACCAAAGTGACCTTTTTCAAGAAGTAGATGACAGGCTGTGTGGCCGATGAGGCTTTTATACCCCTCTAGATTAATTAATTGCTGTTAATTGGACCATCACTTCCGGGAACTTATTCTCGGAAGGGACATGTGCGTTCCACGCCTCCTTCAAACTGCATTCTTCTGCTCCTAATTACAACCTACATATCCTTATTTACAACGGCTGGTGCAATTCGTCACTTCCGGTGTTACATCACTTCCTGTAAGTGACGCGCTGCATCTACACCAATATGTGTTCCACTTACTATATTTCCTTGTTAAATGATTCAATACGTCACTTCCGGTCACTAGGTACATCACATCACATCATTCTAATTTGTTCCTTACTCTGTTATATATTGTTCATTCTTGAAGTCTGAAACAAAAAATACCCAAAGCCTGGTTTTCCCCCAGTTGAATTTTTCTAGTTTTCTGGGACTGTTTTGAGACGTTTGTCATTCTGCAGGTTAGCCATAGCTAGGGAAACACAAAGTGAATACAATGCAATTACAAAAACTAGAAACGTATACCTCTTTAACTTCAGAAGAATCTTGCATTTTGCCACTATCAAGTGTGGTTTTCTGTGGTTCTTTGTCCTGCTTTTGTTGGCGTTTGTTCCCCAACAGTGTGCAGAAAGGTGTGAAAGGTGAAATGTCTTCCAGTTCCAGCTAAATTCAATAAATAGAGAAAGAGAGTTTCAAGAAGTGCACAGATTGCTATGGCATCAGGATTTTGCACAAATATTTTTCATTTATTGCTGTATAGACAACAGTCACAAGTTAGTGTGCCAGGCAGAGAAAATAAATACCCTAAGGTATACCTACTCAGGCGCTAGAAGTGAGTTTCACCACAGCAGCTATAAAAACCGGGGCTGGTCAGACCCCTAAATATAATAGCAGAAACAAAGAAATATAGCGCTAAAATGTGGTCACAAATGCAAAGGTGGATCACAAGTAAATTCACAATTTAATAAAGATTAAATATATATGAGCATAAAACATCAAAATGCAATGCATGTAAGTGGTCAGTACCACATAAAAATTCTAAATAAAAACAATCAAGCGTATATTCGATTGCGTAACTCCCAATGGCAGGTGTTCTAATTGTAAATGCCTGGAAGACGGTAGGTTCAGGGGAAATTTGACTTTACAAAAAAGGTAGTGGACAAGTGGAATAGCCTTTCATCAGGGATAGCAGAGAATAAGACAGTAGAGCAGAGGTTCTCAGACTCAGTCCTAAGGACCCCACACAGTGCATGTTTTGCGGGTAAGCCAGCAAGTGCACAGATGTATTAATTACTAACAATTTGAAACGGTCCACAGGTGGAGCTAATTATTTCAGTTGTGATTCTGTGAGGAGACCTGCAAAACATGCACTGTGTGAGGTTCTGAGGACAGAGTTTGAGAACCTGTGCAGTTGAGCAATTTAAATATGCATGGGACAGACATAAGGATATCCTAAGAAATAATCAAAGAAGGTTTGAGGTAAAAATAGAATTTTAATTACCTACCGGTAAATCCTTTTCTCGTAGTCCGTAGAGGATGCTGGGGTTCCATTTAGTACCGTGGGGTATAGATGGGTCATTTGGGAGCCACTGGCACTTTAAGAGTTTAATAGTGTGGGCTGGCTCCTCCCTCTATGCCTCTCCTACCAGACTCAGTCTAGAAACTGTGCACGAGGAGAAGGACAACTGTACTTCGAGAGAAGGAAATACACAGATAGTGGTGAGAATCACACCAGCTCACACCCAAATGAAAAACCATGCTGACCAGCATGCACCATGGAGAAAACATGCTTACCAGCATGCAACATGAAGAAACCATGCCAACCGGCATGCAACATGAAAAAAAATAAGAATTTACTCACCGGTAATTCTATTTCTCGTAGTCCGTAGTGGATGCTGGGGACTCCGTAAGGACCATGGGGAATAGACGGGCCCTGCAGGAGACTGGGCACACTAAAAGAAAGATTTGGTACTACCTGGTGTGCACTGGCTCCTCCCTCTATGCCCCTCCTCCAGACCTCAGTTAGGATACTGTGCCCGGAAGAGCTGACACAATAAGGAAGGATTTTGAATCCCGGGTAAGACTCATACCAGCCACACCAATCACACCGTATAACTCGTGATATTGAACCCAGTTAACAGTATGAAATACAACTGAGCCTCTCAACAGATGGCTCAACAATAACCCTTTAGTTAGGCAATAACGATATACAAGTATTGCAGACAATCCGCACTTGGGATGGGCGCCCAGCATCCACTACGGACTACGAGAAATAGAATTACCGGTGAGTAAATTCTTATTTTCTCTGACGTCCTAGTGGATGCTGGGGACTCCGTAAGGACCATGGGGATTATACCAAAGCTCCCAAACGGGCGGGAGAGTGCGGATGACTCTGCAGCACCGAATGAGAGAACTCAAGGTCCTCCTCAGCCAGGGTATCAAATTTGTAGAATTTAGCAAACGTGTTTGCCCCTGACCAAGTAGCAGCTCGGCAAAGTTGTAAAGCCGAGACCCCTCGGGCAGCCGCCCAAGATGAGCCCACCTTCCTCGTGGAATGGGCTTTCACTGACTTAGGATGCGGCAATCCAGCCGCAGAATGCGCCAGCTGAATTGTGCTACAAATCCAGCGAGCAATAGTCTGCTTAGAAGCAGGAGCACCTATTTTATTGGGTGCATACAGGATAAAAAGCGAGTCAGTTTTCCTGACTCCAGCCGTCCTGGAAACATAAATTTTCAAGGCCCTGACCACGTCCAGTAACTTGGAATCCTCCAAGTCCCTAGTAGCCGCAGGCACCACAATAGGTTGGTTCAAGTGAAAAGCTGATACCACCTTAGGGAGAAACTAGGGACGAGTCCTCAATTCTGCCCTATCCATATGGAAAATCAGATAAGGGCTTTTACATGACAAAGCCGCCAATTCTGACACACGCCTGGCCGAAGCCAAGGCCAATAACATGACCACTTTCCACGTGAGATATTTGAGATCCACGGTTTTAAGTGGTTCAAACCAATGTGATTTTAGGAAACTCAACACCACATTGAGATCCCAAGGTGCCACAGGAGGCACAAAAGGGGGCTGAATATGAAGCACTCCCTTTACAAAAGTCTGAACTTCAGGCAGTGAAGCCAGTTCTTTCTGGAAGAAAATCGACAGAGCCGAAATCTGGACCTTAATGGAACCCAATTTTAGGCCCATAGTCACTCCTGACTGTAGGAAGTGCAGAAAACGACCCAGCTGAAATTCCTCTGTAGGGGCCTTCCTGGCCTCACACCACGCAACATATTTCCGCCAAATGCGGTGATAATGGTTTGCGGTTACTTCTTTCCTGGCTTTTATCAGCGTAGGAATGACTTCCTCCGGAATGCCCTTTTCCTTTAGGATCCGGAATTCAACCGCCATGCCGTCAAACGCAGCCGCGGTAAGTCTTGGATCAGACAGGCCCCTGCTGTAGCAGATCCTGTCTGAGCGGTAGAGGCCATGGGTCCTCTGATAACATTTCTTGAAGTTCCGGGTACCAAGCTCTTCTTGGCCAATCCGGAACCACGAGTATCGTTCTTACTCCTCGACTTCTTCTTATTCTCAGTACCTTTGGTATGAGGGGCAGAGGAGGGAACACATAAACCGACTGGTACACCCACGGTGTCACTAGAGCGTCCACAGCTATCGCCTGAGGGTCCCTTGACCTGGCGCAATATCTCTTTAGCTTCTTGTTGAGGCGGGACGCCATCATGTCCACCTGTGGCCTTTCCCAGCGGTTTACCAACAGTAGGAAGACTTCTGGATGAAGTCCCCACTCTCCCGAGTGTAGGTCGTGTCTGCTGAGGAAGTCTGCTTCCCAGTTGTCCACTCCCGGAATGAACACTGCTGACAGTGCTAGTACGTGATTTTCCGCCCATCGGAGAATCCTTGTGGCTTCTGCCATGGCCACCCTGCTTCTTGTGCCGCCCTGTCGGTTTACATGGGCGACTGCCGTGATGTTGTCTGATTGGATCAGAACCGGCTGGTTTTGAAGCAGGGGCCTTGCCTGACTTAGGGCATTGTAAATGGCCCTCAGTTCCAGAATGTTTATGTGTAGGGATGACTCCTGATTTGACCAAAGTCCCTGGAAATTTCTTCCCTGTGTGACTGCGCCCCAGCCCCGAAGGCTGGCATCCGTGGTCACCAGGACCCAGTCCTGTATGCCGAATCTGCGGCCCACTAGAAGATGAGCACTCTGCAACCACCACAGTAGAGACACCCTGGTCCTTGGAGACAGGGTTATCAGTTGATGCATCTGAAGATGCGATCCCGACCACTTGTCCAAGAGGTCCCACTGGAAGGTCCTTGCATGGAACCTGCCGAATGGAATTGCTTCGTACGAAGCCACCATTTTTCCCAGGACTCGTGTGCAGTGATGCACCGATACCCGTTTTGGTTTTAGGAGGTCTCTGACTAGAGATGACAGCTCCTTGGCTTTCTCCTGCGGGAGAAACACTTTTTTCTGTTCTGTGTCCAGAATCATCCCCAGGAACAGTAAGCGTGTGGAAGGAACCAGTTGTGACTTTGGAATGTTTAGAATCCAGCCATGCTGTTGTAGCACTTCCCGAGATAGTGCTACTCCGACCAGTAACTGCTCCCTGGACCTCGCCTTTATTAGGAGATCGTCCAAGTACGGGATAATTAAAACTCCCTTTTTTCGAAGGAGTATCATCATTTCTGCCATTACCTTGGTAAACACCCTCGGTGCCGTGGACAGTCCAAACGGTAGTGTCTGGAATTGGTAATGGCAATCCTGTACCACAAATCTGAGGTACTCCTGGTGAGGAAGGTAAATTGGGACATGCAGGTAAGCATCCTTGATGTCCAGGGATACCATGTAATCCCCCTCGTCCAGGCTTGCAATAACCGCCCTGAGCGATTCCATCTTGAACTTGAATCTTTTTATGTATGTGTTCAAGGACTTCAAATTTAAAATGGGTCTCACCGAACCGTCTGGTTTCGGTACCACAAACAGTGTGGAATAGTAACCCCGTCTTTGTTGAAGTAGGGGTACTTTGACTATCACCTGCTGGGAATACAGCTTGTGAATTGCCTCTAGTACAGCCTCCCTGCCCGAGGGAGTTGTCGGTAAGGCCGATTTGAGGAAACGGCGGGGGGGAGGCGCCTCGAATTCCAGCTTGTACCCCTGAGATACTACTTGAAGGATCCAGGGATCCACCCGTGAGCGAGCCCACTGATCGCTGAAATTTTTGAGGCGGCCCCCCACCGTACCTGGCTCCGCCTGTGGAGCCCCACCGTCATGCGGCGGATTTGGAAGAAGCGGGGGAGGACTTTTGTTCCTGGGAACCTGCTGCGTGGTGCAGCTTTTTTCCCCTTCCTCTGCCTCTAGACAGAAAGGACCCGCCTGTTTTTCTGGGGTCGAAAGGACTGTACCTGATAATACGGCGCTTTCTTAGGCTGTGAGGGGACATGGGGTAAAAATGCTGACTTCCCAGCTGTTGCTGTGGAAACAAGGTCTGAGAGACCATCCCCGAATAACTCCTCACCCTTATAAGGCAAAACTTCCATGTGCCTTTTAGAATCTGCATCCCCTGTCCACTGCCGAGTCCATAAGCCTCTCCTAGCAGAAATGGACATTGCACTTATTCTAGATGCCAGCCGGCAGATCTCCCTCTGTGCATCTCTCATGTACAAGACTGAGTCTTTTATATGCTCTACGGTTAGCAATATAGTGTCCCTGTCCAGGGTGTCAATATTTTCTGACAGGGAATCTGACCAAGCAGCAGCAGCACTGCACATCCACGCTGAAGCAATAGCTGGTCTCAGTATAACACCAGTGTGTGTATATATAGACTTTAGGATAGCCTCCTGCTTTCTATCAGCAGGTTCCTTTAGGGCGGCCGTATCCGGAGACGGTAGTGCCACCTTTTTAGACAAACGTGTGAGCGCTTTATCCACCCTAGGGGGAGTTTCCCAACGTGACCTATCCTCTGGCGAGAAAAGGAACGCCATTAGTAATTTTTTTGAAATCACCAATTTCTTATCAGGGAAAGCCCACGCTTCTTCACACACTTCATTTAATTCTTCAGATGGGGGAAAAACTATTGGTAGTTTTTTCTCCCCAAACATAATACCCTTTTTTGAGGTACCTGGGTTTATATCAGAAAGGTGTAAAACCTCTTTCATTGCCTCAATCATGCAACGAATGGCCCTAGTGGACATTAAATTTGACTCATCGTCGTCGACACTGGTATCAGTATCCGTGTCGACATCTGTGTCTACCATCTGAGGTAGTGGGCGTTTTAGAGCCCCTGATGGCCTTTGAATTGCCTGGGCAGGCACGAGCTGAGAAGCCGGCTGTCCTGCATTTGGCATGTCGTCAAATTTTTTATGTAAGGAGTCGACACTTGCACGTAATTCCTTCCATAAGTCCATCCACTCAGGTGTCTGCCCCGCAGGGGGTGACATCACATTTATAGGCATCTGCTCCGCCTCCACATAAGTCTCCTCATCAAACATGTCGACACAGCCGTACCGACACACCGCACACACACACAGGGAATGCTCTTAAAGGAGACAGGACCCCACAAAAGCCCTTTGGGGAGACAGAGAGAGAGTATGCCAGCACACACCAGAGCGCTATATAATGCAGGGACTAACTGAATTATGTCCCCTATAGCTGCTATAATATTTACTGCGCCTCGAATCTGTGCCCCCCCTCTCTTTTTTACCCTTTTCTGTAGTGTAGACTGCAGGGGAGAGTCAGGGAGCTTCCTTCCAGCGGAACTGTGAGGGAGTAATGGCGCCAGTGTGCTGAGGGAGATGGCTCCGCCCCTTTTTCGGCGGACTTTTCTCCTGCTTTTTTCTGTATTCTGGCAGGGGTAATTACCACATATATAGCCTCTGGGGCTATATATTGTGGTTATTTTGCCAGCCAAGGTGATATTATTGCTGCTCAGGGCGCCCCCCCCCAGCGCCCTGCCCCCTTAGTGACCGGAGTGTGAAGTGTGTATGAGGAGCAATGGCGCACAGCTGCAGTGCTGTGCGCTACCTTGGTGAAGACTGAAGTCTTCTGCCGCCGATTTTCCAGACCATCTTCTTGCTTCTGGCTCTGTAAGGGGGACGGCGGCGCGGCTCCGGGAACGAACACCAAGGACGGGTCCTGCGGTCGATCCCTCTGGAGCTAATGGTGTCCAGTAGCCTAAGAAGCCCAAGCTAGCTGCAAGCAGGTAGGTTCGCTTCTTCTCCCCTTAGTCCCTCGTTGCAGTGAGCCTGTTGCCAGCAGGTCTCACTGTAAAATAAAAAACCTAATATATACTTTCTTTCTAGGAGCTCAGGAGAGCCCCTAGTGTGCATCCAGCTCGGCCGGGCACAGAAATCTAACTGAGGTCCGGAGGAGGGGCATAGAGGGAGGAGCCAGTGCACACCAGGTAGTACCAAATCTTTCTTTTAGTGTGCCCAGTCTCCTGCGGAGCCAGTCTATTCCCCATGGTCCTTACGGAGTCCCCAGCATCCACTAGGACGTCAGAGAAAACATGTTAACCAGCAGGAACATGAAGAAACCATGTCAACCAGCATGCATCATGAAGAAACCATGCTAAGCAGCACGAAACATGAAGACACCATGCTAACCAGCAGGGACTAGAAGAAACTATGCTAATTAGCAGGAAAGAGGAACAGCAACAGCTGAACCAATAAGTAACAATGCAGGAAAATTAAGCTCTGGGCGGGCGCCCAGCATCCTTTACGGACTACGAAAAAACGATTTACTGGTAGGTAATTAAAATCCTATTTTCTCGTACGTCCCAGAGGATACTGGGATTCCATTTAGTACCATGGGGATGAACCAAAGCCCCCAGTACGGGAGGGAGAGCGCTGAGGCTCCTGCAGAACAGATTGACCAGACTTAAGGTCCTCAGAGGCCAAAGTATCGAACTGGTAGACCTTAGCCAACGTGTTCGACCCTGACCAAGTAGCTGCCCGGCAAAACTGCAAAGTCGAGGCACCCCGGACAGCCGTCCAGGTAGAACCCACTTTACGGGAGAGTGGGTCTTAACAGAATTTGGACACGGAAATCCTGCCGTATAATAAGCATGCTAGATAGTAAACCTGATCCAGCGAGAAACCGTCTGCTTAGAAGCAGGACACCCAACCTTGTTGGGATCATAAAGGACAAACAGAGCGACCGACCTTCTGTGATGAGAAGTTCTCTTCACATAAAACTTCAAAGCCCCCACAACATCCAAGGATTTTGAGGGAATTGAGGAGCCAGTAGCCAGTGGCACCACAATAGGTTGGCGATATTAAAAGCCGACACAACCTTTGGAAGAAATTGCTGATGTGTTCTGAGCTCTGCTCAATCCTCATAGAAAATCAAGTAGGGGCTCTTGTAGGACAATGCCACCAATTCCGACACATGCCTAGCAAATGCCAATGCTAACAGTGTGACCGTCTTCCAAGTAAGAACTTGACCTCTTTCTCCTGGAAAGGCTCGAACCAATCCGATTGCAGGAACTGCAGCACCACATGTAGATCCCACGGTGCCGTAGGAACCACAACAGGTGGTTGGATGTGCAGAACCCCGTTCAAGAAAGTATGAACCTCGGGGAGAACAGCCAATTATTTCTGGAAGAAAATGAACAATGCCGAAACCTGGACTATTATGGAGCCCCAAGTGTAGGCCCACATCCACACCTGCTTGTAGAAAGAGGAGAAACCGTCCCAGTTGAAACTCCACCATAGAAAACCTCTTGGATTCACACCAAGTGACACACTGTTTCCAAATCCGATGGTAATGCTTAGACATTACTCCCTTCCTAGCCTGGAGCAGATTAGGAATGACCTTTTTTCGGAATGCCCTTCCGAGCTAATATCAAGCGTTCAACCTACATGCCTTCAAATCAAGCCACGGTAACTCTTGATTGGTGAACGGCCTCTGTTGGAAAAAGGCCTCGCGAAGAGGAAGAGGCCTCGGATCTTGCAGCAAGAAGTCCAGAAGATCCGCGTACCAAGACCTTCTTGGCTAGTCCAGAACAATGAGGAACGCCTGAACTCAAGTCTTATGAGCTTGAGAATCCTTGGGATGAAAGGAAGAGGAGGGAACACATACACTGACTAGAACACCAACGTGAGTTACCAGGGTGTCCACCGCCACTGCATGTGGGTCTCTCGACCTGGAACAGTACCTCCGAAGCTTCCTGTTGAGGTGAGAGGCCATCACGCCTAGCTGAGGTATACCCCATCGGCGTATTACCTCTTCATAAACCTCCGGATGGAGGCCCCAGTAACCTGGAAGGAGATCGTGTCTGCTGAGGAAGTCCTCTTCCCAGTTGTCCACTCCCGGAATGAAGATTGCTGCGGAGGACACCGCCGTTACATTGTTTGACTGAACCTGAATGGCCTGATCTTGAAGAATATGTGCCGCCTACAGAAGGCCGTTGTACCCGGCCCTTAGCTCCAGAATGTTTATCGGAAGGATGGATTCCAGACTTCACCACTTTCCTTGGAAGTTTACCCCTTAGGTGACAGTTCCCCAACCTCTGAGACTGGCATCTGTGGTTAGAAAGATCCAATTCCGAATCCCGAACCTGCAGTCCTCGAGAAGGTGAGAATTTTGCAGCTACCAGAGGAGTGTAATTCTGGCTTTCGGCGACAGGCGTATATGCTGGTGCATATGAAGATGAGATACCGACCATCTGACCTGGAGATTCAGTTGGAAAGACCTTGCAAGGAATCTTCCGTACTGTTGAGCCCCGCAAGAGGCTACCATCTTCCCCAGAAGGCGAATACACTGATGAACAGATACCCGGGCTGGCTTCAGGACATCCTGTACCATTGATTGGATCACCAATGCTTTCTCCACCGGTAGAAACAGCCTCTGCCCTTCCGTGTCGAGAATCATCCCCAGGAAGGAACGCCCCTTGTCAGCTCCAAATGTGAAATTGGAAGCTTTAGGATCCACCCAAGATCCCGGGACAGGTGATTTCAGAGAGCAACCCTCAGTAACAACATATCCCTGGAAGATGTTAAGGTCGTCCAGATATGGAACTATGTCCACTCCTGGTCTGTGTAGAAGGAGCATAATAGCTGCCATAGCCATGATGAACACCACCGGTGTTGTGTAGAAGCCAAGTGCAGTGTTTGGAACTGGAAGTGACATAGTTGTAAAGCAACCCTAGATAGGCGGCCCGATTGTAATCTGAAGGTACGCATCCTGATATTCTGGGATACCAGGACTACCCCTATATCTCGACCAGAGATAACCGCTCTTAGACTCCATCCTGAATTGAACACCCATCAGTAGGGTTTCGATGACTTTAGGTTCGAATAGTAACCCCTGTTACGTAAATGAGGTGGAACTGGAATAATGACATGTGTTTGTCAAATGTTAGAATAGCTTCCAACAGTATTTTTCTTTCAGCCTGAGAAGCGATTAAGCCTGATTTGAAAAACCTGTGAGGCGGGAGTACTAGAAACTCCAGTCTGCACCCCTGGGCAGCCTAACGTTTCCCAGGGGACTAGGCAGGATATCACCTAGATATTTTACTGAAATCTTTTTAGTCTCTCTACCTGCTTGAACCCCAGGCAGTGAGGTTCACCGTCAAAACGAAGGTTTTGAGAATACCAAACCCGAAATCCGTTCCTAGGAACCTGGCGGTGCAGATTCACTGGAATTTCCCCAACGTCCTCTAAAGGAAGTGGAGGATCCATGGATTTGTGTGTAAACCTTGCGGTTTGAAGAGATTGCAGTATAGGTGTAGTATCTAATTTCCTGGTCCGTGCAGATGCGGAAGTTAGATATGTCCCACTTACCCGCATTTGGCTCGGATATTCCCGTATCTCGAGCATCCCAACAGGGCCTCACCTGTAAAGGGCTGACTCGCCATACCCTTCTTGGATTCCGTATCCGCAGTCCATTGGTGTAGCCACCGTCCCCTGCGTGTCAAAACTGCCAAGCGTTATGCAGGCCAATCTCCTTCATGGCGTCCAGCCGTGAATCCTGTAGAATCATGTATGTGACATAGAAAGAAGTACATGTCACTTCTACACATATAATCTAAATCATCAAGTAAGGAGCCTGACCACGTTACAATAGCCCCAGAGATATACGCAATAGGGGTTCTCCGAGTCACACCTGCAACAGTGTACAGTATTAGAGATTAGTCTCAATCTGCGATCAGCCTTTATGGAGGTTGTACAAGGGACAGGTAACACAACCTTTAACAATTTAGAAACTCTTTAGGGATATGGATATCATCTCTGGGTGTACTCAGGTTTTCCCAAATTAGGAGTTTTAACGCCCTAAACAGTGGGAAGGCATTTATTATATACAGTCAGGTCCATAAATATTGGAACATCGACACAATTATCATATTTTGAGCTCTATACACCATCACAGATGTAATTCCTACACCGTTCACCTGATTTGGATGTAAATACCCTCAAATTAAAACGGAAAGTCTGCAGTTAAAACACATCTGCTTTGTTTAATTTCAAATCCATTGTGGTGGTGTATAGAGCCCTAAATATGAGAATTATATCGATGTCCCAATATTTATGGACCTGACTGTATATAAATATATAGAAATAATATACCTCATCCCTAATAGCCTCAACATATGTTGCACCCCCCCCTTCATATGTCATGCTGTATATGGGTAAGTGTACGCTTGTTAGGGTACGTAATTGGGGTGAGAGGCACAGCTGTGGCATTTCATACCCCAGAAAACCCAAAACTGCGGCTTCTTCACAGTATGGGATATATTTAAAATATATAAATCAGAGTACACTTTATGGAGGGCACCCCAGGGGAGCTACCACCGAAGCCTGAGAATTAGTACAGTTTTGGAGAAGATATACATTCGGCAGTACAGGACAGAGTCCCTTAAAAATTGTAAATTGTATACACACGTAGGAAAATGTCAGCACAGTTCCCACCCAGAATACTTTCAGAGAGGCCCAGAGAATAAGGAGCCAGCCACACAATGCCTCCGGAGGCTGTTACCATGACAACCGGCAGGCGCTGACCGAGAAACCTGTAATAGGATAAACAGTTCATAATTATACACTCCCCCCCCCCCCCCCTTTCTATTACCCTGGTACCTCAGAGGATTGCTGGAGTTATGTGGAGGGCAGCGCTCCCCGTCAGCATTCTGATGCTGCTACATGAAGAAAATGGCGCTGGTGAGAAGCTGGATCCGCTCTGAGAAGCCCCACCCCCTGTCATGGCGTGTCTTCCCGCTTCTTGTGATTATACTGGCCTGAGGTGATTTAGCTGCTAACAGTGGGATTAGCCCCTGTTAGCATACGTGACCAGTGTTAGGGTATTGCGCTGGCCCCTCACAGCGCCTACCTCTGAGTCCTCCGGACCGGAGCGCAGCCTCTCAGAGCTGCGCTCCCACCCTTGTGCCGCCATTCCCGTTGGCGACCCGCTAACCGGGTTGCCGGCGTCATACTCATCACTCTTCTACCTTCTGGCTGTTAGGTGGTGGCAGCTGTGCTGCGGGAGTGAGCGGTCACCTCAGGGTCTTGCGATCATTACCCTCAGGAGCTCAGTGTCCTGTTAGCGGAAGTAGGAGCCATTAACCTATAGGTTTGGATCCTACTCCCCCCTTTAAGTCCCACGAAGCAGGGAGGCTGTTGCCAGCAGCCTCCCTGTACCTAACAATAACAAAAAATAACAAAACTAGAAAAACTCCTCAGGAGCTCCCCTAGCTGTGACCGGCTCCGCCGGACACATTTTCTAAACTGAGTCTGGTAGGAGGATTATAGAGGGAGGAGCCAGCCCACACTGTTAAACTCTTCAAGTGCCAATGGCTCCCAAAGGACCCGTATATACCCCATGGTACTAAATGGAACCCCAGCACCCTCTAGGACATAAGAGAAAATACGGTAAAAAACAGACAGTGAACTATTTTAGCAAAACAGGAAAAGTGTGCAAAGTAATGAGGACACTAATACAGTGAGATGCGGTGTGGTCAATAGCAGCTGGGAGGCACTGGTTAGTATCAGAGCCTGATTTACACACACATGATTTGATGGTTGAGCTTTAACTATAAAAGTACCCGTAATTAGAATAATAATAGGATTTTAATTACCTACCGGTAAATCCTTTTCTCGCAGTCGGTAGAGGATGCTGGGGTCCATATTAGTACCATGGGGTATAGACGGGGCCACCAGGAGCCATCGGCACTTTAAGAGTTTAAAAGTGTGGGCTGGCTCCTCCCTCTATGCCCCTCCTACCAGACTCAGTCTAGAAGCTGTGCTCAAGGAGACAACATACTTTGTGAAAAGGAATTACACAGATAGTGGCGAGATTCATACCAGCTCACACAACATACAAATCCGGCCAACATGCCAGAAAAATCAGCAACAGGCTGAAACAGTAAATAACGCAGAACTTACCTAGGAACCAGGCAGTACTGAACTATAAAACCAATGCAGGAAACGAAGTGATGGGCGGGCGCCCAGCATCCTCTACGGACTACGAGAAAAGGATTTACTGGTAGGTAATTAAAAATAAGAATTTACTTACCGATAATTCTATTTCTCGTAGTCCGTAGTGGATGCTGGGCGCCCATCCCAAGTGCGGATTGTCTGCAATACTGGTACATAGTTATTGTTACCAAAAAATGTGGAGGTCGTGCTGAGGAAGTCTGCTTCCCAGTTGTCCACTCCCGGAATGAATACTGCTGACAGTGCTATCACATGATTTTCCGCCCAGCGAAGAATCCTTGCAGCTTCTGCCATTGCCCTCCTGCTTCTTGTGCCACCCTGTCTGTTTACGTGGGTGACTGCCGTGATGTTGTCCGACTGGATCAACACCGGCTGACCTTGAAGCAGAGGTCTTGCTAAGCTTAGAGCATTGTAGATGGCCCTTAGCTTCAGGATATTTATGTGAAGTGATGTCTCCAGGCTTGACCATAAGCCCTGGATATTCCTTCCCCGTGTGACTACTCCCCAGCCTCGCAGGCTGGCATCCGTGGTCACCAGGACCCAGTCCTGAATGCCGAATCTGCGGCCCTCTAGAAGATGAGCACTCTGCAACCACCACAGGAGGGACACCCTTGTCCTTGGTGACAGGGTTATCCGCTGATGCATCTGAAGATGCGACCCGGACCATTTGTCCAGCAGGTCCCACTGGAAAGTTCTTGCGTGGAATCTGCCGAATGGGATTGCTTCGTAGGAAGCCACCATTTTACCCAGAACCCTTGTGCATTGATGCACTGAGACTTGGCTCGGTTTTAGGAGGTTCCTGACTAGCTCGGATAACTCCCTGGCTTTCTCCTCCGGGAGAAACACCTTTTTCTGGACTGCGTCCAGGATCATCCCTAGGAACAGAAGACAAGTCGTCGGAACCAGCTGCGATTTTGGAATATTGAGAATCCAATCGTGCTGCCGCAACACTACCTGAGATAGTGCTACACCGACCTCCAACTGTTCCCTGGATCTTACCCTTATCAGGGAATCGTCCAAGTAAGGGATAACTAAAATTCCTTTCCTTCGAAGGAATATCATCATTTCGGCCATTACCTTGGTAAAGACCCGGGGTGCCGTGGACCATCCATACGGCAGCGTCTGAACGGATAGTGACAGTTCTGTACCATAAACCTGAGGTACCCTTGGTGAGAAGGGTAAATTTTGACTTGAAGGTAAGCATCCTTGATGTCCCGAGACATCATGTAGTCCCCTTCTTCCAGGTTCGCAATCACTGCTCTGAGTGACTCAATCTTGAATTTGAACCTCTGTATGTAAGTGTTCAAAGATTTTTAGATTTAGAATCGGTCTCACCGAGCCGTCCGGCTTCGGTACCACAACAGTGTGGAATAATACCCCGTTCCCTGTTGCAGGAGGGGTACCTTGATTATCACCTGCTGGGAATACAGCTTGTGAATGGCTTCCAAAACTGTCTCCCTGTCAGAAGGAGACATCGGTAAAGCCGACTTTAGGAAACGGCGAGGGGGAGACGTCTCGAATTCTAATTTGTACCCCTGAGATATCACCTGAAGGATTCAGGGGTCTACTTGCGAGTGAGCCCACTGCGCGCTGAAATTCATTGAGACGGGCCCCCCACCGTGCCTGATTCTGCTTGTAAAGCCCCAGCGTCATACTGAGGGCTTGGCAGAGGCGGGAGAGGGTTTCTGTTCCTGGGAACTGGCTGATTTCTGCAGCCTTTTTCCTCTCCCTCTGTCACGGGGCAGAAATGAGGAACCTTTTGCCCGCTTGTCCACGAAAAGACTGCGCCTGATAATACGGCGTCTTCTCATGTTGAGAGGCGACCTGGGGTACAAACGTGGATTTCCCAGCTGTTGCCGTGGCCACCAGGTCTGAAAGACCGACCCCAAATAACTCCTCCCCTTAATAAGGCAATACTTCCAAATGCCGTTTGGAATACGCATCACCTGACCACTGACGTGTCCATAACCCTCTACTGGTAGAAATGGACAACGCACTTAGACTTGATGCCAGTCGGCAAATATTCCGCTGTGCATCACGCATATATAGAAATGCATCTTTTAAATGCTCTATAGGCAAAAATATACCGTCCCTATCTAGGGTATCAATATTTTCAGTCAGGGAATCCGACCACGCCAACCCAGCACTGCACATCCAGGCTGAGGCGATTGCTGGTCGCAGTATAACACCAGTATGTGTGTAAATACATTTTAGGATACCCTCCTGCTTTCTATCAGCAGGATCCTTAAGGGCGGCCATCTCAGGAGAGGGTAGAGCCCTTACAAGCGTGTGAGCGCTTTATCCACCCTAGGGGGTGTTTCCCAACAACATTTTAGAAATTATCAGTTGTTATCGGGGGGAAACCACGCATCATCACACCCCTCATTTAATTTCTCAGATTCAGGAAAACTACAGGTAGTTTTTCCTCACCGAACATAATACCCCTTTTTGGTGGTACTCGTATTATCAGAAATGTGTAAAACATTTTTCATTGCCTCAATCATGTAACGTGTGGCCCTACTGGAAGTCACATTTGTCTCTTCACCGTCGACACTGGAGTCAGTATCCGTGTCGGCGTCTATATCTGCAAACTGAGGTAACGGGCGCTTTAGAGCCCCTGACGGCCTATGAGACGTCTGGACAGGCACAAGCTGAGTAGCCGGCTGTCTCATGTCAACCACTGTCTTTTATACAGAGCTGACACTGTTACGTAATTCCTTCCAACAGTTCATCCACTCAGGTGTCGACCCCCTAGGGGGTGACATCACTATTACAGGCAATCTGCTCCGTCTCCACATCATTTTTCTCCTCATACATGTCGACACAAACATACCGACATACAGCACACACACAGGGAATGCTCTGATAGAGGACAGGACCCCACTAGCCCTTTGGGGAGACAGAGGGAGAGTTTGCCAGCACACACCAGAGCGCTATATATATACAGGGATAACCTTAAATAAGTGTTTTTTCCCTTATAGCTGCTGTATCTTTAATACTGCGCGTAATTAGTGCCCCCCTTCTCTTTTTTAACCCTTTCTGTAGTGTAGTGACTGCAGGGGAGAGCCAGGGAGCTTCCCTCCAACGGAGCTGTGAGGGAAAATGGTGCCAGTGTGCTGAGGAGATAGGCTCCGCCCCCTTATCGGCGGCCTTATCTCCCGTTTTTCTATGTATTTTGGCAGGGGTTAAATTCATCCATATAGCCCAGGAGCTATATGTGATGCATTTTTTTTGCCATCCAAGGTGTTTTTTATTGCGTCTCGGGGCGCCCCCCCCCAGCGCCCTGCACCCTCAGTGACCGGAGTGTGAAGTGTGCTGAGAGCAATGGCGCACAGCTGCAGTGCTGTGCGCTACCTTGTTGAAGACAGGACGTCTTCTGCCGCCGATTTTCCGGACCTCTTCTGTCTTCTGGCTCTGTAAGGGGGCCGGCGGCGCGGCTCTGGGACCCATCCATGGCTTGGCCTGTGATCGTCCCTCTGGAGCTAATGTCCAGTAGCCTAAGAAGCCCAATCCACTCTGCACGCAGGTGAGTTCGCTTCTTCTCCCCTTAGTCCCTCGATGCAGTGAGCCTGTTGCCAGCAGGTCTCACTGAAAATAAAAAACCTAAACTAAAACTTTCACTAAGAAGCTCAGGAGAGCCCCTAGTGTGCACCCTTCTCGTTCGGGCACAAAGATCTAACGGAGGCTTGGAGGAGGGTCATAGGGGGAGGAGCCAGTGCACACCAGATAGTCCTAAAGCTTTCTTTAGATGTGCCCAGTCTCCTGCGGAGCCGCTATTCCCCATGGTCCTTACGGAGTCCCCAGCATCCACTTAGGACGTTAGAGAAATAGGATTTTAATACCCATCGGTAAATCGTTTTCTCTTAGTCCGTACAGGGTGCTGGGGTCACATTCAGAACCATGGGGTATAGACGGGATCCGCAGGAGACATGAGCACTTTAAGACTTTCAAAGGGTGTGAACTGGCTCCTCCCTCTATGCCCCTCCTCCAGACTCCAGTTATAGGAACTGTGCCCAGGGAGACGGACATTTCGAGGAAAGGATTTATTGTTAAACCACGGTGAGCATCTTACCAGCTCACACCTCAAGCATGCCGCAGAACGTGGCATTCAACAGAATACAAGCCAACAGCATGAACGATGGCAGCAACATGCTGACAAGAACCGCAACACGACATGTGTGTAGCCACAAGTAATAACTGCAGATACAGTACACACTGGGACGGGCGCCAGCATCCTCTACAAACTAAGAGAAAAAGATTTACCGGTAGGTATTAAAATCCTATTTTCTCATATGTCCTAGAGGATGCTGGGGTCACATTCAGAACCATGGGGTTATACCAAAGCTCTAGAACGGGCGGGAGAGTGCGAATGACTCTGCAGTACCGAATGACCAAACTTGAGGTCATCATCAGCCAAGGTACCAAACTTGTAAAACTTAGCAAAAGTGTTTGCCAATTAGCTGCTCGGCAAAGTTGCAATGCCGAGACCCCTCCGGCAGCTGCCCAGGACGAGCCCACCTTTCTAATAGAATGGGCCCTCACCGATTTCGGTAACGGCAATCCAGCCGTGGAATGAGCATGCTGAATCGTACCACAGATCCAGCGTGCAAGCTGGGAGGCACTGGTTAGTATCAGAGCCTGATTTACACACACATGATTTGATGGTTGAGCTTTAACTATAAAAGTACCCGTAATTAGAATAATAATAGGATTTTAATTACCTACCGGTAAATCCTTTTCTCTTAGTCCGTACAGGGTGCTGGGGTCACATTCAGAACCATGGGGTATAGACGGGATCCGCAGGAGACATGAGCACTTTAAGACTTTCAAAGGGTGTGAACTGGCTCCTCCCTCTATGCCCCTCCTCCAGACTCCAGTTATAGGAACTGTGCCCAGGGAGACGGACATTTCGAGGAAAGGATTTATTGTTAAACCACGGTGAGCATCTTACCAGCTCACACCTCAAGCATGCCGCAGAACGTGGCATTCAACAGAATACAAGCCAACAGCATGAACGATGGCAGCAACATGCTGACAAGAACCGCAACACGACATGTGTGTAGCCACAAGTAATAACTGCAGATACAGTACACACTGGGACGGGCGCCAGCATCCTCTACAAACTAAGAGAAAAGGATTTACCGGTAGGTATTAAAATCCTATTTTCTCATATGTCCTAGAGGATGCTGGGGTCACATTCAGAACCATGGGGTTATACCAAAGCTCTAGAACGGGCGGGAGAGTGCGAATGACTCTGCAGTACCGAATGACCAAACTTGAGGTCATCATCGGCCAAGGTACCAAACTTGTAAAACTTAGCAAAAGTGTTTGCCAAGTAGCTGCTCGGCAAAGTTGCAATGCCGAGACCCCTCCGGCAGCTGCCCAGGACGAGCCCACCTTTCTAATAGAATGGGCCCTCACCGATTTCGGTAACGGCAATCCAGCCGTGGAATGAGCATGCTGAATCGTACCACAGATCCAGCGTGCAATAGTCTGCTTGGAAGCAGGGCACCCCATCTTGTTGGGAGCAAACTCGACAAACAGAGCCTCTGTTTTCCTAATCTGAGCCGGTCTGGCGACATAAATCTTCAAAGCTCTGACCATCTCGAAACTTTGACTCAACGAAGGCGGTAGTGGCCACAGGCACCACAATAGGTTGGTTCATGTGGAAAGATGAAACCACCTTCAGCAGAAATTGTTGACGTGTCCTCAATTCTGCTCTATCTTCATGGAAAATCAAATAAGGGCTCTTGTGAGACAAGGCCGCTAACTCGGACACTCGCCTTGCCAAAGCTAAAGCCAACAGGATGACCACTTTTCAAGTGGGGAACTTCAACTCCACCTTCTGTAAAGGTGCAAACCAATGTGATGGAAGGAACTGCAACACCACATGAAGATCCCACGGTGCCACAGGAGGCACAAATGGAGGTTGGATGTGCAACATGCCTTTCCCAAAAGTCTGAACTTCTGGAAAGGAGGCCAATTACTTCTAAAAGAAACCAATAAGGCTGAAATCTGTACCTTAATCGAGCCCAATTTTAGGCCCGCATCCACACCTGCTTGTAGAAAACTGAGAAAACACCCTAGCTGAAACTCTTCCGTAGGAGCCTTCTTGGATTCACACCAAGAACATATTTTCTCCAACTACGGTGGTAATGTTTAGTCGTTACCCTTTTTCTGGCTTGAATAAGTGTGGTAATGACATCACTGGGAAGACACTCACGGCTAGGATTTTGTGCTCAGCAGCCAAGCCGTCAAATGTAGCCACGGTAAGCCTTGATACACGCATGGCCCCTTCCGTAGTAGGTCCTTGCGCAGAGAAAGAGGGCAGGGATCTCCTATGAGTAATTCCAGAAGATCTGGATATCAAGCCTTCCTTGGCCATTCTGGGACCATGAGGATTGCTTGAATCTTTGCTCTTCTTATGATTTTTAGAACTTTTGGAATGAGAGGAAATGGAGAGAATCTATACACCGACTGAAACACCCACGGTGTCACCAGTGCATCCACTGCTATTGCTTGAGGGTCTCTCGACCTGGAACAATATCTCTGAAGCTTCTTGTTGAGACGAGATGCCATCATGTCTACTTGAGAAAACTACCCAATGACTTGTCACCTCAGCGAAGACCTCTTGGTGGAGGCCCCACTCTCCTGGATGGAGATCGTGTCTGCTGAAGAAGTCCCTGGAATGAAGATTGCTGACAGCATTTGTATGTCTTTCCGCCCTGCTGAGGACCTTTGTAGCTTCTGCCATCGCCGCTCTGGTTTTTGTTCTACCATGGCGGTTTATGTACGCTACTGCTGTTACATCGTCCGACTGGATCAATACGGGCAGATCGCGAAGATGTTCCGTTTGCAGAAGGCCGTTGTAAATGGCCCTTAACTCCAGAACTTTTATGTGGAGACAAGTTTCTTGACTTGTCTATCTTCCTTGGAAGATATTCCTCCGTGTGACTGCCCCCCCAGCCTCGGAGGCCTGCATCCGTGGCTACCAAGATTCAGTCCTGGATCCCCGAACCTGCGCCCCTCTAGGAGTTGAGAGCTGTGTAGCCACCACAAGAGTGAGATTCTGGTCTCAGAAGACAGAATAATCCTTCGGTGCATGTGTAGGTGGGACCCAGACCACTTGTCCAACAGGTCCCACTGGAACACTCAGGCATAAAATCTGCCAACTGAATGGCCTCGTAGGTTGCAACCATCTTTCCCAGAAACCGAATGCATTGATAGATTGACACTTTTGCTGGTTTCTGAACATGTTTGACCAGGCTCTGAAGTTCCAGAGCCTTTTTCCTTGGAAGAAAAAACTCTGTAGTTCTGTGTACAGTATCCTTCCCAAAAAACGACAGCCGTGTTGTTGGAATTAACTCTGCTTTTGGCAAGTTTAGGAGCCAACCATGTTATTGAAGAACTGTCAGGGATAATGCAATGTTTTGCACCAACTGGTCCCTGAATCTCGCCTTTATCAGGAGAACATCCAAATACGGGATAATCGGGACTCCATGCTTTTGAAGGAGAACCATAATGTCCGCCATTATGTCTGTGTAAATCCTCGGAGCCGTGGATAGACCAAACGGCAACGTCTGAAACTGGTAATGACAATTCTGAATTGCAAACCTCAGTGACGCCGAGGAAAATGGAAATCTCTAAGTAGGCATCCTTTATGTCTACCGAAACAATGAAACCTCTTTCCACCAGACTGGAAAGCATTGTCCTGAGAGATTCCATCTTGAATTCGAGCTTCTTTTGGTAGAAATCGAGGAATTTCCGTTTAGGATTGGCCTCTGTCCGGTCTCAGGACTACGAAAAAGGCTTGATTAAACGGCTTCACCCTGTTGTGCCGGGGGAAACAGGACAATGATTCAGACACAATTTTTGTATTGCGTCGCATCCTACCTCCCTGTTTGTCGGAGAACTGGTAAGGCCGATTTGAAAAATCGTTGAGGGGAAACATCTCGAAAACTGCCATTTTTCAGAATGAATCCAGAACTGACTGAAGTGTGTTTTTTTTTTTTAGACGGCAAGAGAGCCCCAGCGGCATGCGGTGGACGCAGAGGATGATTTCTGCACCTCTGATATGGAAGAGACTCTTCACTTTCCTAAACCTGCAAAGAAAAGGGAATCTAACTTCTTGTGCATCTATTGGGTCAAGATTACGGCATCCGATAATGATGCATCTTCATTCGTTGTGATTGACCATAGGGCCAGAAGGTTGACTTACCTGCGGCCGTTGCGGAGATCAAATCAACTAGGCCATCACCAAACAAGGCTTCCCCTTCATAGGGAAGAGGCTCCATTTCTTCTTGGAGTCAGCATCAGCATTCCACTGGTGAATGCACAACGACAGCCTAGACGAGACCGCTATAGAAATGGCCTGTGAATCCAAAAGACCAATTTCCCCTGCAATCTCACTTAAGCATGCTGCAGCGTCCTTGATATGACCCAACGTAAGGAGTATCTCATCTCCCTCCAGGGTATCTATATTGGATGACAAAATATCCTATCATTTTTTAATACTACTACTCACCCATGCACCTGCCATGGCAGGTCTAAGTAAGGTACCCGTGGTTACATAGCTAGGATTTAGCGTAGCTTCCTGTATACGATCCACTGGATTTGTGACATGTTCCTATGCAGAACAGGGAGTGACTCACACTTTGGGGGTCATTCCGAGTTGTTCGCTCGTTGCCAATTTTCGCTATACTGCGATTAGTCGCTTACTGCGCATGCGCAAGGTTCGCATGCGCTTAGTTATTTTACACAAAAGTTAGGTATTTTACTCACGGCATAACAAAGCTTTTTCATCGCTGTGCTGATCGTAGTGTGATTGACAGGAAGTGGGTGTTTCTGGGCGGAAACTGACCGTTTTATGGGAGTGTGCGGAAAAACGCAGGCGTTCGAGTTGCAAAACGCAGGAGTGGATGGAGAAACGGGGGAGTGGTTGGGCAAACGCTGGGTGTGTTTGTAACATCAAACCAGGAACGAAAAGGACTAAGCTGGTCGCAATGGCTGAGTAAGCATGGAGCTACTCAGAAACTGCTAAGAAATTTCTATTCACAATTCTGCTAATCTTTCGTTCGCACTTCTGCTAAGCTAAGATACACTCCCAGAGGGAGGCGGCTTAGCGTGTGCAATGCTGCTAAAAGCAGCTAGCGAGCGAACAACTCGGAATCACCCCCTTTATTCTGTCCGCGGCGGGAACGAATAACCATCGGAAGCCACCAGGATTCTTTCTCAAACAGAGCGCTCAGTACATGAGATTAATTATCCGTATATATCTATACATACATACATATACATACTATATACATATAAACATATATTAATCCACATACATATATAGACCCTCCGTCAGGAACAGCAGGGTTCTCCGTGACGTTAATACGTCCTTAATTGTACTGCACAATATTGGATCTAATCAGGAAACAATCTGGTCGACACAGGAATCAGTATCTGTGTCGGTATCAGGGAGTAGCAAATGGGCAAAATAACATTTTATGTTATTCATGTACTGAATATGTTAATCATGTACTGAATGCTCTTTTCCAATTTTGGATCTAAACTGGAATCACTATAGTCGACACTGGAATCCGTGTCCGTATCGGAATCAGTATGTAACATTTCTAATCTCTTACTGATATGCTCCATATTTGCATTCAAGACATTCACCCAGTCAGGAGTCAGCGGTGCCAACACGGTCACTCCAACAGCTGTTTGTGTCCCTAATACAGTCTCCTCCTGGGAAGAGCCTTCAGCCTCAGACATGCCGACACACGTGTACCAAACACCCACAGACACACCGGGCATATAGGGCACAGACCCACAGTAAAGTCTGTCAGAGAGACACAGAGGGAGTTTGCCAGCCCACAACCCAGTGCCTAATCACCGGTTCTGAAACAGTAAGGAATGCCCCAGACCTGTAGCGCTTTTACATAAAAAATATATCGCACAAATATTTCTGTGCCCCCCCCCCCCGTTTTGCACCCTGATACTTATTCAGAAGTGTGAGGAAGGACCAGTGTCTCTGCAGCCTGTGTAGAGGAAAATGGCGCTGAGCTGTGTGAGCTGTGAGAACGAAGCTCCGCCCCCCCCCCCCCCCCCCCCCTTAATGGCGCTCTTCAGTCCCACTTTTTTTAAATATATATTATACTGGTGGGGGTTAGGACAGTGCCTAGGCACTTATGTCCCCTCTTGTCAGTTTATTTTGAGGCTTTTCTGCTACCCAGGGCGCCCCCCCTGCGCCCTGCACCCTGTAGTGCTGCTGTGTGTGTGGGAGCATGGCGCGCAGCGTGCGATCGCTGTGCGGTACCTCAGAATGCCGTCACTGAAGTCTTCTTGATCTTCTACTCGCCTGTCTTCTGGCTCTGTAAGGGGGGTGACGGCTGGCTCTGGGAACGAGCATCTAGGCGTACCTAGCGATAAAACCCTCAGGAGCTAATGGTGTCATGTAGCCAGAAACAGAGTCTTTGAACTCACTGGAAGTAGGTCATACTTCTATCCCCTTAGTCCCACAAAGCAGGGAGACTTTTGCCAGCAGTCTCCCTGAAAACAAAAAACCTAACAAAAGTATTTTTCAGAGAAACTCAGTAGAGCTCCTCAGAGTGCATCCAGTCTGCCTGGTCACAGTTCTAAAACTGGAGTCTGGAGGAGGGGCATAGAAGGAGGAGCAAGTTCACACCCTTTGAAAGTCTTAAAGTGCCCATGTCTCCTGCGGATCCTGTCTATACCCCATGGTTCTGAATGTGACCCCAGCATCCTCTAGGACGTATGAGAAAATCCTATTTTCTCTTATGTCCTAGAGCACAGGTTCTCAAACTCGGTCCTCAGGACCCCACACAGTGCATGTTTTGCAGGTCTCCTCACAGAATCACAAGTGAAATAATTAGCTCCACCTGTGGACCTTTTAAAATGTGTGTGAGTAATTAATACACCTGTGCACTTACTGGGTTACCTGCAAAACATGCACTGTGTGGGGTCCTGAGGACCGAGTTTGAGAACCCCTGCCCTAGAGGATGCTGGGGTCCATATTGGGACCATGGGGATGTACCAAAGCTCCCAGTACGGGAGGGAGAGCGCGGAGGCTCCTGCAATACCGCTTGACCAAACTTGAGGTCATCAGAGGCCAAAGAATCAAACTGGTAAAACTTAGCAAACGTGTTCGAACCAGATCAAGTAGCAGCCCGGCAAAGCTATAAGGCCGAGACACCCCAGGCAGCAGCACAGGAAGAACCCACTTTACGAGTAGAGTGGGCCTTAACCAATTTCGGACACGGCAATCCTGCTGTAGAATATGCATGCTGGACAGTGAACTTGATCCAGCGCAAAATCGACTGCTTAGAAGCAGGACACCTAATTTTCTTGGGATCGTAGAGGACAACAAGAGAGTCAGTTTTTCTATGACGAGCTGTCCACTTCACATAGATCTTCAAAGCCCTGACAACATCCAAGGCCTTTGAAGCAACTAAGGAGTCAGTAGCCACTGGCACCACAATAGGTTGGTTGATATGGAAAGCCGATACAACCTTAGGCAGGAACTGTGGACGAGTTCTAAGTTCTGCCCTGTCTTCATGGAAGATCAGATAAGGACTTTTACAAGATAAAGCCAATTCCGACAAGCGTCGGGCAGAAGCCACGGCCAACAAAGTGACTGCCTTCCACGTGAGAAACTTAAGATCAGCCTCCTGTAGAGGCTCAAACCAAGCAGATTGCAGGAACTGCAACACCGCATCAAGATCCCAGGGTGCCGTTGGCACCACAAAGGGAGGCTGCATGTGCAGAACCCCTTTCAAAAAGGTCTGAACCTCAGGGAGTACAGCCAATTGTTTTTGAAAAAAAGATGGACAAAGCAGAGATTTGGACCTTGATGTATCCCAATCTCAGGCCCACATACACTCCTGCTTGCAGGAAAAGGAGAAAACGTCCAAGTTGAAACTCCACCACAGGAAATTTTCTTGATTCACACCAAGAAACATATTTCTTCCAAATATGGTGGTAATGTTTTGACGTTACCCCCTTCCTAGCCTGAATCAGGGTAGGAATGACTTCACTCGGGACACCTTTCCGAGCTAATATCTGGCATTCAAGTGCCATGCTGTCAAACGTAGCCGTGGTAAGTCTTGATAGGCGAACGGCCCCTGCAGTAGCAGATCCTCCCGAAGAGGTAGGGGCTTTGAATCATCCAGCAGAAGATCCGCATACCAAGCCCTCCTTGGCCAGTCAGGAGCAATGAGGATTGCCAGAACCTTTGTTCTTCTTACCAGCTGAAGAACCTTTGGAATCAGAGGAAGTGGAGGAAACACATACACTGACGGGAACTCCCACGGTGTTACCAGTGCATCCACCGCCACTGCCCGAGGGTCTCTTGACCGGGAACAGTACCTCCCCAGCTTCTTGTTGAGGCGGGAGGCCATTATGTCTACGTGAGGAACCCCCCACCAATCGGTTACCTCCTCGAACACCTTCGGATGGAGGCCCCACTTCCCTGGATGGAGATAGTGTCTGCTGAGGAAGTCTGCTTCCCAGTTTTACACTCCTGGAATGAAGACTGCTGACAGAGCGCTGGCATGTCTTTCCGCCCAGCGAAGAATCCTCGTGGCTTCGGCCATCGCCGCTCTGCTCCTTGATCCGCCTTGGCAGTTTAAGTTCGCCACCGCTGTCACGTTATCTGACTGAATCAAGACAGGCAGACCTCGAAGATGATGTTCTGCTTGCAGTATGCCGTTGTAAATGGCCCTTAATTCCAGAATTTTTATGTGTAGACAAGCTTCCTGGATTGACCACTTTCCCTGAAAGTTTCTTCCCTGTGTGACTGCTCCACAGCCTCGGAGGCTTGCATCTGTGGTCACCAGGATCCAATCCTGAATCCTGAACCTGCGTCCCTCCAGAAGGTGAGAACTGTGCTGCCACCACAGAAGGGAGATTATGGTCCAGTGCATGTCCAGGTGAGACCCGGACCACTGGTCCAACAGGTTCCACTGAAACACCCTGGCATTGAACCTGCCAAACGGAATGGCCTCGTAGGCCACCACCATCTTCCACAGCAACCGAGTGCATTGAAGAACTGACAACTTTGCTGGTTTCAGAATCTGTTTTACGATGTTCTGTATTTCCAGAGCATTTTCCACTGGAAGAAAAACTCTCTGCAATTCTGTATCCAGAATCATACCCAGGAACGACAGCCGTGTCATCGGATCCAACTGTGATTTTGGCAAATTTAGGAGCCAACCATGTTGTTGCAGAATCGTCAGTGAAAGGGCAACATTCTTCAGCAATTGCTCCTTGGACATCGCCTTTATGAGGAGATAGTCCAAGTACGGGATAATTGCGATTCCCTGCTTGCGCAGGAGAACCATCATTTCTGCCATTACATTGGTGAAAATCCTCGGAGCTGTAGACAGACCAACGGCAACGTCTGAAATTGGTAATGACAATCCTGCACAGCAAATCTCAGGTAAGCCTGATGTGGAGGATATATGGGGACATGCAAGTAAGCATCTTTTAGGTCGACCGACACCATAAAATCCCCCTCTTCCAGACTGGAGATCACTGCTCGGAGAGATTCCATCTTGAATTTTATTAGAAATAAATTGAGGGATTTTAGGTTCAGAATCGGTCTAACAGAGCCATCCGGCTTTGGGGCCATGAACAGGCTCGAATAAAAGCCTTCCTCATGTTGTGACGGAGGCACTGTGACAATTACTTGATTTTGACACAACTTTAGTATCGCAGCGCTTACTATCTCCCTTTCTAGAAGAGAAGCTGGCAAGGCCGATTTGAAAAATCGGTGAGGGGGCACGTCTTGAAACTCTAACCTGTATCCTTGGGTTACTATTTCTACTATCCAAGGATCCAGGTTCGAGTGCACCCAGACCTGACTGAAGAGTTGGAGATGTGCCCCCACCGGTGCGGACTCCCGCAGAGGAGCCCCAGCGTCATGCGGTGGATTTGGTAGAAGCCGGAGAGGACTTCTGCTCTTGGGAACTTGACACAGCCTGCAACCTTTTTCCCCTTCCTCTCCCCCTCGCAGCAAGGAGGGAGGACCCACGTCCTTTTTTGAATTTATTAGGCCGAAAGGACTGCATCTGATAGTGAGGCGATTTCTTCTGCTGTGCAGGAACATAAGGTAAAAATGAAGACTTACCCGCGGTAGCCGTAGACCCCAGGTCAGTGAGGCCGTCACCAAAGACCCTACCGTTAAACGGTAGAGACTCCATCGCCTTCTTAGAGTCAGCGTCAGCATTCCATTGATGAATCCACAATGCTCTCCTTGCTGAGACTGCCATGGCATTGGCCCTTGATCCCAAAAGGCCAATAACCCTTACAGCTTCTTTTAAATATGCTGCAGCGTCCCTGATGTGACCCAGAGTCAAGAGCACACTATCCCTGTCTAGGGTATCTACCTCAGATGACAAGTTATCTGCCCACTTTTCAATAGCGCTACTCACCCATGCCGAAACAACGGCAGGCCTGAGCAGCGACCCTGTAGTGACATAAATTAATTTTAGTGTATATTCCTACTTACGATCCGCAGGATCCATTAGGGCTGCCCTGTCAGGGACGGAAGCACCACCTTTTTGGATAGACGCGATAAAGCTTTGTCTACCGTGGGGATTGACTGCCACCTTTCCCTGTCCCCAGAGGGGAACAGATAAGCCAATGGAATTCTTTTGGAAACATGTATCTTCTTGTCAGGATTTTCCCAAACCTTTTCAAAAAGTGCGTTCAGTTCCTTTAGGGCCGCCGTGTCAGAGGACGGAAGCGCGACCTTCTTGGACAGCCGCGCTAGAGCCTTGTCCACATTGGGGGTCGACTCCCACTTTTTCCTATCCTCAGAGGGAAACGAATATGCCATAATAATTCTCTTGGGAATCAACTTTTTGTCAGTAATTTCCCAAGCCTTTTCAAAAAGTGTATTTAGTTCATGAGAGGGAGGAAGCGTTACCTCAGGTTTCTTTCCTTTAAACATACAGACCCTTGTATCAGGAACAGCAGGGTCCTCCGTGATATGTAATACGTCTTTTATCGCCACAATCATGTACTGAATACTCTTAGCCAGTTTTGGATGTAATCTGGCATCACTATAGTCGACACTGAAATCAGAGTCCGTGTCGGTATCTGTATCATCTATCTGGGTAAATGCACGTTTCTGTGACCCCGAAGGGGTCTGGGCCTGTGACAAAGCATCCTCCAGGTCTGGTTCTTAAGACATAGATTTATCAACTCTCTTAGTCAACCTAGTTACATTTGCGTTTAAAACACTCAACATATTCACCCAACCATCCGTCGGTGGTGCCGACACGGGCACTCAGTATTTTCTGTCCCCACTCCAGCCTCCTCCTGGGAAGAGCACTCAGCCTCAGACATGTCGACACACACGTACAGACACCCACAACCACACTGGGGCTATAGGAGACAGACCCACAACAAAGCCTGTAAGAGAGACACAGAGGGAGTTCTGCCAGCTCACACCCAGCGCCTATCCCGGTACTGAAGCAAGTAAAAAGACTGGCCAGACCTGTTAGCGCTTTCTATACATATATAATTTAGCACCAAATCACTTGTGCCCCCCCCCCCCCGTTTTGCACCGTTACTTGTACAGCAGTGTGGAGGTCAGGGCCAGCATCTCTGCAACTTCTGTGAAGAGAAAATGGCACTGGTCAGAGCTGTGTGGGCAGAGCCCCGCCCACTACATGGCGCGCTTCAGTCCCGCTTAAATTTATCTTTATACTGGCGGGGGTCCCTTAACTAGTGCCTAGACACTTATCACTTATGCCAGTGGCGTTTGTGGTGCTCATGTTGCTCAGGGCGCCCCACTGCGCCCTGCACTGCAGAGTTGTTTGTGGGAGCATGGCGTGCAGCGCGGCACCTCAAACGCCGTCATCTGCCATCACTGAAGTCTTCTGATCTTCTCATACTCACCCGGCTTCTGACTTCTGGCTCTGAGGGGGGTGATGGCGCGGCCCCGGGAACAAGCAGCTAGGCGTACCAAGTGAACGAACCCTCTGGAGCTAATGGTGTCCAGTAGCCTAAGAAGCAGAGCCCTTGAACTCAAAGAAGTAGGTCTGTTTCTCTTCCCTCAGTCCCACGATGCAGGGAGCCTGTTGCCAGCAGGTCTCCCTGAAAATAATAAACCTAATAAAAGTATTTTTCTGAGAAACTCTGGAGATCTCCTCATTGTGCATCCAGTCTCACTGGGCACAGAATCTAACTGGAGTCTGGAGGAGGGGCATAGAGGGAGGAGCCAGTTCACACCCATTCAAAGTCTTATAGTGTGCCCATGTCTCCTGCGGATCCCGTCTATACCCCATGGTTCTTGACGCATCCCCAGCATCCTCTAGGACGTATGAGAAATATAAGTTATACTGTAAATATTTTCTTTGTATTATTCTAATAATTTTTATAGACATGACTTTGGAGTATACTGGAGTATAACAGGTGAAGCTATGCCTCCCCTGCCTACCCTTAGAGTGTGAGAGAAGGGGGTTAAGTGGGAAAGGTGTAAAGTGATTGAGAGAAGGCAGGCAGAGGGGGAGGAGGACAGATGGACATTTCTCCACTGACAGGAGAGAAAGAAAGGAGGGTAGGATGAGGATATATCATGGAGGAAATCAAATTCATTTCTACAGAAGTTGTCAAAGTTGTGTAGGGTAAGGGAAGGAGGTTAGGGTGGCAGGGATCCAGTATGATATACCGACAGACGGGAAGCAGGCTGTCAGTATACAGGCAGTGGCATCCCGTCTGCCAGAATACCTGCAGCGAGTTCCCACGCTTCATTCCCAGTTGCGAGCTTCGCTCATCATAGGTTCTATTCACACTCAGTTGGTGACATGGACCCGCCAACAGAGTGGGAATTAGGGGTGTGTGCCGTTATGGCGGCCGCCGGTAAAATGCTGGCTGTTGGGATTCCAGCGTTGGTCTACTGAACGCCGGGATACCGACTGCCGGCATTTTGGCTGCATCCCGATGTCAGGTATGGGCAGAGGAGGGAGATTATGGCAAAGAGGTGAATGGGTGGGTTGCCATGGTAGATGAGAGCTCTAAATAAAAATAAAAATAATTTTTTATTTATATAGCGCTTTTCTCTTATGGGACTCAAAGTCACCTTACAAACATTAGAAACAAGGTACATTGTACAAGGATTTGTTATTAAAAAGTAGGAAAACAGAGATAATTAAAAACAATAGAAACCTAGCGCACGCAAAAAGCATATTGCAGGTTTGGTGAAGACATTTTGGGTAATAACTTCTAAGGGTTTTATACTGTATACCACTCATGAAAGGTACCAAACGAGGCAGCCATGGTGGGCACACTATGTAGGATTATCCTGGGTGGAATAGGTCACCCGTAGAATAGATGACACAAAATGGGTAGTTGCAGCGATCTAACACTAGTAGTAGGGTGCCACCATAACTGTCAGGTCCATGTATTTTCATTCCATCCACACGGTACAACATGAGGCAGCCATGGTGGGCACACTACGTAGGACTACCCTAGGTGGAATAAGTCACCCATAGTAGAGATGACACAAAATGGGTAGTTGCAGTGACCTAACACTAGGAGTAGGGTCCCACCATAACTGTCAGGTATTTTTCATTCCATCCACAAGTGTACCAGATGAAGCAGCCATATTGGGCGCACTACGAAGGTTACACTGTGGGAGTTAAGCCAAACAAGGACCCAAAGCATACATGGGAATACAGTGTGACAGATATACCCTGCATAATGTGGTAGGTTGGGGGCCGATTCCCTTCCTCCCAACACAGGGAGACCAGCAGCTGATGCATGTGGGGGTGCAAGATCGCGATCTGGGCAGGGCGCCCAAAGCTCTGGAGTGGGCAGTTGGAATGGTGGAACCCAGAGCACAGCCAGGCCACCGGCTGCAGTAGCAGGCGTAGTGGTGGAGGGTCATATTCTGGTCGTAGGAGTCCCAAGAGGCGCCGGAGCACACCTAGATTGCGCCACCAGAGGAGCACCACGTGGAGCTGGAGTACAGGGAAGCCGTCAGGAGTGGAGGACCTGGAGGTGGCAGGGAGAATCTGCATAATTCCAGGGCTGAATGATGAATCAGCGTGCCGGGCGAGAAGTAGCGGAGCTGCCGGCTGAAGGGCACGGCAGTCAGTGCACGGCCCACCAGGTCAAAGCAATGGGTGGAGGCAGCCCCGACTAGCTCCACTGGGTGCAGGGAATGGTGGTCCCAATCAGCACAGCCAGGTGCAGCGAGCGGCGGTCGACGCAGTGTGGGGGCCTTTCTCCTGGGGGGTGGATGGAAAGCTAGATCCCAAGAGAGAGTCAGCAGCCGAAAGTCAGATATGTATTGCTTTTTAAGATTGTGTAGTAAAAGTAGGAGACATTTTTTTCAAATGCTTGTGCAGAATGCACACTATAGCATGCATCATTAAAGAAATTATTCTGCTTCCTTAGCGCTTTAAAAATTTTTTTTTTCAAAAATACAATTTCAATATACCATTTGTTCGTCCTAATCTGCTATGTGTCCATGGATGACTGCCAATCTTTTAGTTCATTACATTCCAATTGCTAACATACATCTAACAACTGCACCATCTAACAACTGCAGCCACCCTGAACAACTCCCGATGAAGCCAAAGATTCCAAGTAGCAAGACATGCCCCAATACTAGTCTGCCTGACTGCTAGTGGGCAGTAAGCTCAGCTATGCACAGGTATGCTATTTTTAAATATACATTTTATACATACTCAGTAAAACTTTCTTATTGGCTTCCAAGCAAGTAGGACAAAGTACACTACTGGGGATATACAGTTTCATTCTCAGAGTTTGTGTATACAGGTTGAGTATCCCATATCCAAATATTCCGAAATACGGAATATTCCGAAATACTGACTTTTTTTGAGTGAGAGAGAGTGAGATAGTGAAACCTTTGTTTTTTGATGGCTCAATGTGCACAAACTTTGTTTAATAATACACAAAGTTATTAAAAATATTGTATTACATGATCTTCAGGCTGTGTGTGTAAGGTGTATATGAAACATATATGAATTGTGTGAATGTAGACACACTTTCTTTAATGCACAAAGTTATAAAAATATTGGCTAAAATTACGTTCAGGCTGTGTGTATAAGGTGTATATGTAACATAAATGCATTCTGTACTTAGACTTAGGTCCCATCGCCATGATATCTCATTATGGTATGCAATTATTCCAAAATACGGAAAAATCCGTTATCCAAAATACCTCTGGTCCCAAGCATTTTGGATAAGGGATACTCAACCTGTATAGAGTTTAGTAACATGTCTGGCTTAGTCTGGAACGCATTGTATCACACTCATATGTTACCACCCCCCAAAAAAAACAACAACACAAAAATAAGAATTTACTCACCGGTAATTCTATTTCTCGTAGTCCGTAGTGGATGCTGGGGACTCCGTAAGGACCATGAAGAATAGACGGGCTCCACAGGAGACTGGGCACTCTAAAGAAAGATTAGGAACTATCTGGTGTGCACTGGCTCCTCCCTCTATGCCCCTCCTCCAGACCTCAGTTAAGGAAACTGTGCCCGGAAGAGCTGACATTACAAGGAAAGGATTTTGGAATCCAGGGTAAGACTCATACCAGCCACACCAATCACACAGTACAACTAGTGATAACTTTTTACCCAGTTAACAGTATGAACAACAACCGAGCATCACTCAATGGATGGCTCCTAACAATAACCCTTTATTAAGCAATAACTATATACACGTATTGCAGAAAGTCCGCACTTGGGACGGGCGCCCAGCATCCACTACGGACTACGAGAAATAGAATTACCGGTGAGTAAATTCTTATTTTCTCTAACGTCCTAGTGGATGCTGGGGACTCCGTAAGGACCATGGGGATTATACCAAAGCTCCCAAACGGGCGGGAGAGTGCGGATGACTCTGCAGCACCGAATGGGCAAACACAAGGTCCTCCTCAGCCAGGGTATCAAACTTCTAGAATTTTGCAAATGTGTTTGATCCCGACCAAGTAGCAGCTCTGCAAAGCTGTAAAGCCGAGACCCCTCGGGCAGCCGCCCAAGAAGAGACCACCTTCCTTGTGGAATGGGCTTTCACTGATTTTGGATGCGGCAATCCAACCGCAGAATGAGCCTGCTGAATCGTGTTACAGATCCAGCGAGCAATAGTTTGCTTTGAAGCAGGAGCACCCAGCGTGTTGGATGCATACAGGATAAACAGCGAGTCCGTCTTCCTGACTCCAGCTGTTCTGGTGACATAAATCTTCAAAGCCCGGACTACGTCCAGCAACTTGGAGTCCTCTAAGTCACGAGTAGCCGCAGGCACCACAATAGGTTGGTTTAAATGAAAAGATGACACCACCTTTGGCAGAAATTGTGGACGAGTCCACAATTCTGCTCTGTCCATATGGAAGATCAGATAGGGGCTTTTACATGACAAAGCCGCCAATTCTGACACACGCCTAGCCGATGCTAAGCCAACAACATGACCACTTTCCACGTGAGATACTTTAGGTCCACGGTCTTAAGTGGCTCAAACCAGTGGGATTTCAGGATATCCAACACCACATTAAGATCCCATGGTGCCACTGGTGGCACAAAAGGGGGCTGAATATGCAGCACTCCCTTAACAAACGTCTGAACCACAGGCAGTGAAGCCAGTTCCTTTTGAAAGAAAATGAATAGGGCCGAAATCTGGACCTTTATGGACCCTAATTTTAGGCCCAAAGTCACCCCTGACTGTAGGAAGTGCAGGAATCGACCCAGCTGGAATTCCTCTGTAGGGGCCTTCCTGGCCTCACACCAAGCAACATATTTTCGCCATATACGGTGATAATGTTTAGCTGTCACGTCCTTCCTAGCCTTTATCAGTGTAGGAATAACTTCATCCGGAATGCCCTTTTCCGCTAGGATGCGGCGTTCAACCGCCATGCAGTCAAACGCAGCCGCGGTAAGTCTTGGAACAGACAGGGCCCTTGTTGCAACAGGTCCTGTCCGAGAGGCAGAGGCCAGGGGTCCTCTGTGATCATCTCTAGTAGTTTTGGGTACCAAGGCCTTCTCGGCCAATCTGGAACAATGAGTATTGTTCTCACTCCTCTTTCTCTTACTATTCTCAGCACCTTGGGTATGAGAGGAAGAGGAGGAAACACATAGACCGACTGGAACACCCACGGTGTTGTTAGTGCGTCCACAGCTAACGCCTGAGGGTCCCTTGACCTGGCGCAATATCTTTTTAGCTTTTTGTTGAGGTGGGACGCCATCATGTCCACCTGTGGCAGTTCCCATCGATCTGCGATCTGCATGAGGACTTCCTGATGAAGTCCCCCCTCTCCCGGGTGGAGGTCGTGTCTGCTGAGGAAGTCTGCTTCCCAGTTGTCCACTCCCGGAATGAACACTGCTGACAGTGCTAGCACGTGATTCTCCGCCCAACGAAGAATCTTTGTGGCTTCCGCCATTGCATTCCTGCTTCTTGTGCCGCCCTGGCGGTTTACATGGGCGACCGCCGTGATGTTGTCTGACTGAATCAGCACTGGTTGGTCTCGAAGCAGAGGCTCCGCTTGACTCAGGGTGTTTTATATGGCCCTTAGTTCCAGCAGATTTATGTGCAGACAAGTCTCCTGACTTGACCACAACCCTTGGAAGTTTCTTCCCTGAATGAATGCCCCCCATCCGCGGAGGCTTGCATCCGTGGTCACCAGGACCCAGTCCTGTATGCCGAACCTGCGGCCCTCGAGGAGGTGGGCACTTTGCAGCCACCACAGAAGAGGCACCCTGGCCCTGGAGGACAGGGTGATCAGACGATGCATCTGAAGATGCGACCCGGACCAATTGTCCAGCAGATCCCACTGAAAGATCCTCGCATGGAATCTGCCGAATGGAATGGCTCCGTATGAGGCCACCATCTTTCCCAGGACACGCGTGCAGTGATGCACAGATACCTGTTTTGGTTTTAGGAGGTCTCTGACCAGAGTCACGAGCTCCTGTGCCTTCTCCTCCGGGAGAAACACCTTCATCTGGACTGTGTCCAGAATCATGCCCAGGAAGGGCAGACGCGTCGTAGGAATCAGCTGCGACTTTGGGATGTTCAGAATCCAACCGTGTCGACGCAACACTTCCTGAGAGTGTGCTACGCTGATCAGCAACTGCTCCCTGGACCTCGCCTTTATGAGGAGATCGTCCAAGTATGGGACAATTTTGACCCCTTGCTTCCGAAGGAGCACCATCATCTTGGTAAAAATTCTCGGTGCCGTGGACAGGCCAAACGGCAACGTCTGGAATTGGTAATGACAGTCCTGTACCACAAACCTGAGGTACTCCTGATGAGGCGGATAAATGGGGACATGCAAGTAAGCATCCTTGATGTCCAGAGAGACCATAAAATCCCCCTCTTCTAGGCTTGCAATGACCGCTCTGAGCGATTCCATTTCGAATTTGAATTTCTTCAGATAGATGTTCAGGGATTTTAAATTCAGAATGGGTCTGACCGAACCGTCCGGTTTCGGTACCACGAACATAGTGGAATAGTAGCCCCTTCCCCTTTGAAGGGGGGGAACCTCTACCACCACCTGCTGGAGAAAAAGTTTGTGAATTGCTACCAGCACTACCTCCCTTTCCATGGGGGAAGCTGGCAAGGCCGATTTTAGGTAACGGTGAGGGGGGGTCACTTCGAATTCCAGCTTGTATCCCTGAGATACAATTTGAATAGCCCAAGGATCTACCAGTGAGCGCACCCACAGGTTGCTGAAATTTCGGAGATGTGCCCCCACCGCTCCTGGCTCCGCCTGTGGAGCCCCAGCGTCATGCGGTGGATTTAGTGGATGCCGGGGAGGACTTTTGTTCCTGGGAACTGGCTGCGTGGTGCAGCTTTTTTCCTCTACCCCTGCCTCTGGCAAGAAAGGATGCCCCTCTGACTTTCTTGCTCTTTTGCGAGCGAAAGGACTGCATTTGGTAATACGGTGCTTTCTTAGGTTGTGGAGGTACATAAGGCAAAAAATTTGACTTCCCAGCCGTAGCTGTGGAAACTAGGTCCCCAAACAATTCCTCACCCTTATAAGGTAAAACCTCCATGTGCGTTTTTGAGTCGGCATCCCCTGTCCATTGCCGAGTCCATAAGACCCTTCTGGCAGAGATGGACTTTGCATTTACTCTAGAACCCAGTAGGCAAATATCCCTCTGGGCATCCCGCATATATAGGACCGTGTCCTTGATATGTGCCAGGGTCAGCAAAACAGAGTCTCTGTCCAGGGTATCTATCTCCTCAGACAGAGTATCCGTCCATGCCGCTACCGCACTACACATCCACGCCGAAGCAATGGCAGGCCTCAGCAGTGTACCAGAATGTGAGTAAACAGACTTCAGGATAGCTTCCTGCTTTCTATCTGCAGGATCCTTAAGGGCAGCCGTATCCTGAGACGGCAGGGCCACCCTTTTAGACAAGCGCGTCAACGCCTTGTCTACCCTGGGCGAGGATTCCCAGCGTAACCTGTCCGTTGGCAGGAAAGGATACGCCATCAGCAATCTTTTGGAAATCACTTGCTTCCTATCCGGGGAATCCCACGCTTTTTCAAATAATTCATTCAATTCATGTGGCGGAGGAAAAGTCACTTCTCGCTTTTTCTCCCCATACATATAAATCCTTTTGTCAGGGACAGGATTTTCCTCAGAAATGTGTAATACATCCTTCATTGCCACAATCATGTAGCGGATAGCCTTAGTCATTTTAGGCTGCAATTTTGCCTCATCGTCGTCGACACTGGAATCAGAGTCCGTGTCGACATCTGTGTCAACTAACTGGGATATTGGGCACTTTTGAGACCCTGACGGCTTCTGCGCTGTGGGAGCAGGCATGGGTGTAGACCCCGACTGTCCCAAGGCTACAGCTGTATCCAATCTGTTATGTAAGGAGCTTACATTATCATTTAACACCTTCCACATATCCATCCAATCCGGTGTCGGCACCGTCGGGGGCGAGACCACATCTGTTTGCACTCGCTCTGCCTCCACGTATCCTTCCCCATCAAACATGTCGACACAGGCGTAACGACACACCGCACACACACAGGGAATGCTCAGACTGAGGACAGGACCCCACCAAAGGCTTTTTGGGGAGACAGAGAGTATGCCAGCACACACCCCAGCGCTATATAACCCAGGAATTACACAGTACTGTAGTGTTTACCCGGTAGCTGCCATTTTTATATTATATATGTATGCGCCTAAATTTATGTGCCCCCTCTCCTTTTTATCCAATGCACCTGTATACTGCAGGGGAGAGCCTGGGGAGCGTCTTTCCAGCGGAGCTGTGAAGAGAAAATGGCGCTGGTGTGCTGAGGAAGAAGGCCCCGCCCCCTCAGCGACGGGCTTCTGTCCCGCTTTCCTGTGTAAAATATGGCGGGGGCTTGGGCATATATACAGTCCCAGACTGTATATATGTCTAATTTTTGCCAAAAGGTAATTTATTGCTGCCCAGCGCCCCCCCCCCCCCTTCCTGCGCCCTGCACCCTACAGTGACCGGAGTGTGCGGTGTGCTGTGGGAGCAATGGCGCACAGCTGCAGTGCTGTGCGCTACCTTTAGTGAAGACAGGAGTCTTCTGCCGTCGATTTCAAAGTCTTCTTTCTTCTGTACTTCTGGCTCTGCGAGGGGGACGGCGGCGCGGCTCCGGGAACGGACGATCAAGGTTAGGGTCCTGTGTTCGATCCCTCTGGAGCTAATGGTGTCCAGTAGCCTAAGAAGCGCAACCTAGCCACAGTTAGTAGGTTTGCTTCTCTCCCCTCAGTCCCACGTAGCAGAGAGTCTGTTGCCAGCAGAAGCTCTCTGAAAATAAAAAACCTAACAAAATACTTTCTTTACTAGTAAGCTCAGGAGAGCCCACTAGGAGCACCCAGCTCTGGCCGGGCACAGATTCTAACTGAGGTCTGGAGGAGGGGCATAGAGGGAGGAGCCAGTGCACACCAGATAGTACCTAATCTTTCTTTAGAGTGCCCAGTCTCCTGCGGAGTCCGTCTATTCCCCATGGTCCTGACGGAGTCCCCAGCATCCACTAGGACGTTAGAGAAAATAAAACCCCTGACAATTACATTAAAATAGAAATACTGGGGGGCGTGGCTTCGCTAGCAAGGGGAGAAGACATATCCACAGTGAGCTCCTCCAAATTGGCCACATTAGGTGCATTAAATAGGTTTCCCCACCCCAAAACTTGCTCAAGTGCTCCTACCTGACAGGGGGTGAAGTGCTATCCTCGGCATTCAGACTCACTGCCATGCTCCCTCCACTCTGCGGTCTTTATTGGAAGTGACACATAGGCCTCCATTACCTACTCTCCCTCTGCGGCTATCCCTGAGCGAGATGCGGGAGATACCCCCTGGCTCCCTGCACCTGGTCCATCAATCCCACAATTGGCTACGGTCTCGCTTAGTCTGTGGGCTACGCCATGTGGACGCCTGTATGCTAGCGGAGACCTGCTTGTTAAGCGGCGGGTGCCCACCATCTTGTTGGACTGCTGGAGCCGGGGCACCTCTGGCTGCTCCTCTGTGATAGACCCGCTGCTCATCTGCCGCTGGGATCCCTGTTATTGCGCCAGACTCCATTGGGATGAAGAGGTGGAGGATACAGGGAGCGGAGACTGGGGCCTGCTTTTGGAGAGGTGGAATGGGCTGCACTGGGAAGGTGTAATCATACAGGTCATCCCTTTATCTAGACCTGTAGAATGGACCCTGCCATGTGATAAAAGACCTGGAATGTCAGGGCATGGTCTGGCTGTTGTGGAAAGCAGACACGTTTACTGTGGGCTCCTGGTGATACTGGCCCTATTCCCTTATAGTTACTGTCCCTGGGTATCTCTTCTACCCCTGGCTATCTCCTTGGTGTGGTCTGGTGTGCACCACGGAATTGGGCAGTGGGCTCCGTAGCTCCAGTGGCCTACCTGCTATCCCCAGGCAGAGGCCTTGATTTCTGTCTGTGCCCGGCTTGGCCTTCTGGCGCAGCGGACTTGGATCGCAGCTCTCTCTTCTGCCTGCTGGAGACCTGGCTGCTGCTGAGCGCCGGGGAGAGACCTCTACTGCCGACCTTGTCCTGCTGCCTTCACCGGCGGGGTTAGTCTCTGCCTGATGAACTTGCGGAGCTGTGGGACGCCTGGTGTCCATCTTGGATAGGACCCGGCTCTCACTGTTTCCTGCTGCCCATTCTCAGTCTGGAAGAAGAGCGTCTCCGCTGAGCTGGTAAGGTCTCTACTCCCTTGTAACTAGCCCCTGGAGCCACTGTTGTTCTCCTGCCTTTAAGTTCTAGGCTCCACACTGAGCTGCTCCCTGGTGGACGCATCTCCCTGACCTGCATTTACTGCTTCCAGACCGTGCTGTGCCTAAGGCCTGTTAACATATGGTATGGGGTTTGCAGGGAATCTCTGCAGCTTTGGTGCCCTGATCCAGCCTATTCTTGACATTTATGTGGTGCCTCATATGTTTTTTTTTATTGCGCTCCTGAGTCGCTGTTCCTGCTGTGTGAATAATCAGAAGCGTCTATACAACAGCATCACTTTTTTCACTGGCTTCATCTCCACTACTGCTTAATATCTGTGCAGAACTTTTCTTGCTCCAACTGTGATTCCCATGTTTCCTTTGCTATACCGCCTGGGCTGATACTGTGTCGACCGCCTTAACGCCATGACACCCTAGCTCACCCACACACTATGGGGATGGGCGACCTGTGGCCGTGACCAGGGACTCTTCTAAGTGATGATGTGCTGTTTATAGCTTCTCCTGCTAATAGTCCTGCTGTATTTTACTACACATGTTGACATCTTTTTGATGGAAAAAAAACAGAAAAAGTGGGCAGACGTCTCACATCAAATCATCCGGATCTACGGCCTCGCAGTCTAATTTGCTCTGTTATCTTGTCTTTGGAACCGATACACAGAGTGGCGATGATGGTTCCATTCCTCTCCCGCTGATACTACTGACATCATGGCTTCGTCGCATCGGAGTGGGTCCGATGCATCTCCAGAATTTGGAAAAGAGAATTGGTGCTAAGGTCAAGGCAAAGATATCTGCGCTTCTGGCCAATCTATCCCAAAATACTCATCGTATGTGTGACGTTGAAGACCACCTCAGTGGGTTGGACTCTTACCAGCAACAGCTTGGAGATACTGTTTCTACGCACGCTGAAGAGATCAAAACAATCCAGTGTTTGGACGACTTGAACCACAGAGGGAGGAGAAAATCTTCGGATCCATGGCCTTCCTGAGGATGTAAAAAGGTCGGGTATCGTGGACGCACTCACCAAAATATTCAATGAGATTAATGATGCAGAAACTGACAATGTAATTCTCTTTGATCGCGTACTGCGCCCAAAAGGCCTTCTCTCTGAGACATTATCTGCAGTCTCCATTACTATAACGTCAAAGAAGATATTCTGGATAAAGCGAGGAAGTTAGACGGGATTGAATTTTGTGGTTCCAAAATCCAAATTTTCCCTGATTTGTCCTGGAATACTCTTCAACACAGACGGCTCCTCAAACCGCTCACTGATGCCTTAAAACATAAGAACGTACGTGTTCGTTGGGGCTTCCCTTTGAGCATTCAAGCCTCCCATGATGGATGTATTTCAGTCTACATTCTCCAGATGACTTGGAACTATTCTGTTCTGCCCTTTCCATCACTATGCAGTTGCTCCCAGATTGGGTACAAATGTATACTAGATTGGACCCTCCCACACCTCCTACAGCGTAGGCACCTTGGATACTTGTTTGCAGTCACAAGAGGGGCCTGACATCTCCACGCCAGGGTCAATAGGCTTCTTCTACCCGATGGACATTGCTTACTTGTAAGGCATTTCTTGATCCCTTCCTGGTACTTGATCTAGAACTTACACTGTTATGTCTGGGACTTTACCAGACGTTAGCCTCTGCATTTCCTGAATTTAACTTCGAAAGTGTACTTAGCATACTAGGCAGTTAGGTTTCCCTATGCTACAGTACCTCTGCCATATGCTAATTATTTCCTCACGCAGAATTGAATTTGTATTGGCATGCCTATGTTTGCATATTGATTTTTGATTGTTTTTAATGGTTCATGGGTGAACAAGCTTTACCCATGCTATCCAATAGCGGACATTTGCTCTTTCTATTCATTTTGATTCTTGTAGTTTTTTTGTATGCTTCTTTGGATTTTGCTTCATTTAATCTTTTCTCTCATTTGTGTCTTACTCCTTTTCTTTTTCTCCCATTTCCCTTCTCACGCTTGATTATCTGTTGCAGCGCCTTTGTGTGGTTAGTTCTCCATTTATTTATGTGTCTCCTGATTGTTTTCCTGTGCATCTCCCGCGCATCCTCCAGAATTTATATGACCTCTTTATAATTTTCAATACAAGGGAATTGAAATTATGCTCCTATAATGTCAAAGGCTTAAACACCCCTGAAAAATGTTCCACCCTTTTGAGGGAACTTTACTCGTAAAGGGTTGGCGTGGCTTTTGTACAGGAATCACATTTTAAAGAGGGTGCTGCTGCCACCCCTCCCCCTTAGAAATTATAATTATAATCATGGTTCTGCAGTGATAATCCCCTTGGCAAATCATTGGGTGTGGCTATACTCCTCTCTCGCCTATAGGCATTTTGGATGTCGTTAATTATGTAAGATCTTTGACCATGTATATACCCTGGTTAATGTCTACTCGTCCAATCGACATCAAAGGAAGTTCTTGGCTAAAATTATGCGACTCAGAGCCTTTGAGAGAAAACGGTTTAATATTATGGAGAGACGAACTGGGCACTAGACCCCCTAATTGACTGTTCTTCTAGGTCTCTACTTAACTCTTCAAGAGACAATTGTAGGGTACGTCAGCTTCTACACGATAGTCAGTCGACTTCTGGAGAATACACCACCCCACGGTCAAGGAGTATACTTTTTACTCTACCCCTCATGCTACTTATTCCCGTCTTGACCATTTTTTAGTGGCCAGATTACGTGGTTGGGACCACGCTCCTGTATTTGCTTCAGTTTGTCTTCCTACTGCTTTTGTGAAACCATGGGCATGGAGATTCTGGAGACATTACTCCATGATACACGGCTAAAGGATGACCTACTCCAGACTATTACTACTACATCTCCCTTAATGACTCACCGATACACCTGCTGTTATAATCTGGGAAGCATATAAATGTGTAGTTAGGGGGTAAATGTATCCAATTGGGATCCCATTTAAAAAAAGAAAGATGTTCAGCGTAAGCAGCTCTTAGCTAATATCCAATCCTTGGAACGGTCTCACAGTCGTTTGATGCGAAAGTCTGCGTGATCTCACTGAGGCAAGATTAGACTTTAAAAAAACCCATGCACAAGAAAATTAAATTTGAATTACAGAGATATCGTCATAAATTCTACCAAATTGGAGATAAACCTGGCTCTATGCTAGCATAGGCCCTGAAATCTCAGCGTCAGAGGTCTTATGTTCATTCAGTCCGAGATTCGGGAGGGCGTAGGGTCCACACCTTTCCACAAATAGCGACAGCATTTCAATCTTATTTCATGAATCTCTATAATTTAAGAAAAGATCAATCTCTGGACTACATTCTTTCATCTTCGGCGATGGTTAATGACTATCTCTATTCTGTAGACTATCCTCAGTTGTACGGGGATGATGTAGAGTTTCTTGAAAGGCCCTTCACTATTGAAGAATTGGAACTGGCCCTTTCTGCCACTCCACTTGGGAAGAGTCCGGGCCTGGATGGTTTCCCAGTAAATTACTATAAATCTTTCTCTGACGTCCTAAGTGGATGCTGGGACTCCGTAAGGACCATGGGGAATAGCGGCTCCGCAGGAGACTGGGCACAACTAAAGAAAGCTTTAGGACTACCTGGTGTGCACTGGCTCCTCCCTCTATGACCCTCCTCCAGACCTCAGTTAGAATGTTGTGCCCGGCTGAGCTAAATGCACACTAGGGGCTCTCCTGAGCTCCTAGAAAAGAAAGTATACTTTTAGGTTTTATATTTTCAGTGAGATCTGCTGGCAACAGACTCTCTGCTACGAGGGACTAAGGGGAGAAGAAGCAAACCTACCTGCTTGCAGCTAGCTTGGGCTTCTTAGGCTACTGGACACCATTAGCTCCAGAGGGATCGAACACAGGCCCAGCCTCGGTAGTCCGGTCCCGCAGCCGCGCCGCCGTCCCCCTTACAGAGCCAGAAGCAAGAAGATGGTCCTGGAAATCGGCGGCAGAAGACTTCGGTCTTCAACAAGGTAGCGCACAGCACTGCAGCTGTGCGCCATTGCTACTCATGCACACCTCACACTCCGGTCACTGATGGGTGCAGGGCGCTGGGGCGCCCTGAGCAGCAATATTAAACACCTTGCTGGCATAAAACTCACATAATATAGTCTTAGAGGCTATATATGTGAAAAATACCCCTGCCAGATATCCATAAAAAAGCGGGAGAAGTCCGCCGAAAAAGGGGCAGAGCTATCTCCCTCAGCACACTGTGCCATTTTTCCCTCACAGCTCCGCTGGAAGGATCGCTCCCAGACTCTCCCCTGCAGTTTCAAGACTACAAAGGGTAAAAAAGAGAGAGGGGGGGGGGGGGCACTAAATTTAGGCTCAGTAGTATACATATAAGCAGCTATAGGGGAAAATCACTCAGTTATAGTGTTAATCCCTGTGTTATATAGCGCTCTGGTGTGTGCTGGCATACTCTCTCTCTGTCTCCCCAAAGGGCTTTGTGGGGTCCTGTCCTCAGTCAGAGCATTCCCTGTGTGTGTGCGGTGTGTCGGTACGGCTGTGTCAACATGTTTGATGAGGAGGCTTATGTGGAGGCGGAGCAGATGCCGATAAATGTGATGTCACCCCCTGCGGGGCCGACACCTGAGTGGATGGACTTGTGGAAGGAATTACGTGAAAGTGTCAACTCCTTACATAAAAGGTTTGACGACATAGCAGATGTGGGACAGCCGGCTTCTCAGCTCGTGCCTGCCCAGCTGTCTCAAAAGCCATCAGGGGCTCTAAAACGCCCGCTACCTCAGATGGCAGACACAGATGTCGACACGGATACTGAATCCAGTGTCGTCGACGATGAGACTAATGTAACTTTCAATAGGGCCACACGTTACATGATTGAGGCAATGAAAAATGTGTTGCACATTTCTGATGTTACCCCAGGTACCACAAAAAATAAGAATTTACTTACCGATAATTCTATTTCTCGTAGTCCGTAGTGGATGCTGGGAACTCCGTAAGGACCATGGGGAATAGCGGCTCCGCAGGAGACTGGGCACAAAAGTAAAGCTTTAGGACTACCTGGTGTGCACTGGCTCCTCCCCCTATGACCCTCCTCCAAGCCTCAGTTAGGATACTGTGCCCGGACGAGCGGACACAATAAGGAAGGATTTTTGAATCCCGGGTAAGACTCATACCAGCCACACCAATCACACCGTACAACCTGTGATCTGAACCCAGTTAACAGCATGATAACAGAGGAGCCTCTGGATAGATGGCTCACAACAACAATAACCCGATTTAGTTAACAATAACTATGTACAAGTATTGCAGACAATCCGCACTTGGGATGGGCGCCCAGCATCCACTACGGACTACGAGAAATAGAATTATCGGTAAGTAAATTCTTATTTCTCTGACGTCCTAGTGGATGCTGGGAACTCCGTAAGGACCATGGGGATTATACCAAAGCTCCCAAACGGGCGGGAGAGTGCGGATGACTCTGCAGCACCGAATGAGAGAACTCCAGGTCCTCCTCAGCCAGGGTATCAAATTTGTAGAATTTAGCAAACGTGTTTGCCCCTGACCAAATAGCTGCTCGGCAAAGTTGTAAAGCCGAGACCCCTCGGGCAGCCGCCCAAGATGAGCCCACCTTCCTTGTGGAATGGGCTTTTACAGATTTTGGCTGTGGCAGGCCTGCCACAGAATGTGCAAGCTGAATTGTATTACAAATCCAACGAGCAATAGTCTGCTTAGAAGCAGGAGCACCCAGCTTGTTGGGTGCATACAGGATAAACAGCGAGTCAGATTTTCTGACTCCAGCCGTCCTGGAAACATATATTTTCAGGGCCCTGACTATGTCCAACAACTTGGAGTCCTCCAAGTCACTAGTAGCCGCAGGTACCACAATAGGTTGGTCCAGATGAAACGCTGAAACCACCTTAGGGAGAAAATGAGGACGAGTCCTCAATTCCGCCCTGTCTGAATGGAAGATCAGATAAGGGCTTTTACAGGATAAAGCCGCCAATTCTGACACGCGCCTGTCCTAGGCCAGGGCCAACAGCATGACCACTTTCCATGTGAGATATTTTAACTCCACAGATTCAAGTGGATCAAACCATAGTGACTTTAGGAACCCCAAACTACATTGAGATCCCAAGGTGCCACTGGAGGCACAAAAGGAGACTGTATATGCAGTACCCCTTTTACAAACGTCTGAACTTCAGGAACTGAAGCTAGTTCTTTCTGGAAGAAAATTGACAGGGCCGAAATTTGAACCTTAATGGACCCCAATTTTAGGCCCATAGACACTCCTGTTTGCAGGAAATGCAGGAATCGACCTAGTTGAAATTCCTCCATCGGGGCCTTACTGGCCTCGCACCACGCAACATGTTTTCGCCTAATGCGGTGATAATGCTTTGCGGTTACATCCTTCCTGGCTTTGATCAGGGTAGGGATGACTTCATCCGGAATGCCTTTTTCCTTCAGGATCCGGTGTTCAACCGCCCTGCCGTCAAACGCAGCCGCGGTAAGTCTTGGAATAGATAGGGTCCTTGAAGAAGCAGGTCCCTTCTTAGAGGTAGAGGCCACGGGTCCTCCGTGAGCATCTCTTGAAGTTCCGGGTACCAAGTCCTTCTTGGCCAATCCGGAGCCACGAGTATAGTTCTTACTCCCCTCCGTCTTATAATTCTCAATACTTTTGGTAAGAGAGGAAGAGGAGGGAACCCATACACTGACTGGTACACCCACAGTGTTACCAGAGCGTCCACAGCTATTGCCTGAGGGTCCCTTGACCTGGCGTAATACCTGTCCAATTTTTTGTTTAGGCGGGACGCCATCATGTCCACCTTTGGTTTTTCCCAACGGTTTACAATCATGTGGAAGACTTCTGCTGAGGAAGTCTGTTTCCCAGTTGTCCACTCCCGGAATGAACACTGCTGACAATGCTATCACATGATTTTCCGCCCAGCGAAAAATCCTTGCAGCTTCTCTACGTGGGCGACTGCCGTGATGTTGTCCGACTGGATCAGCACCGGCTGACCTTGAAGCAGAGGTCTTGCTTGGCTTAGGGCATTGTAAATGGCCCTTAGCTCCAAGATATTTATGTGAAGTGATGTCTCCAGGCTTGACCACAAGCCCTGGAAATTTTTTCCCTGTGTGACTGCTCCCCAGCCTCGCAGGCTGGCATCCGTGGTCACCAGGACCCAGTCGTGAATGCCGAATCTGCGGCCCTCTAGAAGATGAGCACTCTGCAACCACCACAGGAGAGACACCCTTGTCTTTGGTGACAGGGTTATCCGCTGATGCATCTGAAGATGCGATCCGGACCACTTTTCCAGCAGGTCCCACTGGAAAGTTCTTGCGTGGAATCTGCCGAATGGGATTGCTTCGTAGGAAGCCACCATTTTTCCCAGGACCCTTGTGCACTGCTGCACTGACACTTGGCCTAGTTTTAGGAGGTTTCTGACTAGATCGGATAACTCCCTGGCTTTCTCCTCCTGGAGAAACACCTTTTTCTGGACTGTGTCCAGGATCATCCTTAGGAATAGAAGACGTGTCGTCGGGATCAGCTGCGATTTTGGAATATTAAGAATCCAACCGTGCTGCCGCAACACTACTTGAGATAGTGCTACCCCGACTACCAACCGTTCCCTGGATCTTGCCCTTATCCGGAGATCGTCCAAGTAAGGGATAATTAAAACTCCCTTCCTTCGAAGGAGTATCATCATTTCGGCCATTACTTTGGTAAAGACCCGGGGTGCCGTGGACAAACCAAACGGCAGCGTCTGAAACTGTTCTGTACCAGAAACCTGAGGTACCCTTGGTGAGAAGGGTAAATTGGGACATCCTTGATGTCCAGAGACACCATATAATCCCCTTCTTCCAGGTTTGCCATCACCGCTCTGAGTGACTCCATCTTGAATTTGAACCTTTGTATGTAAGTGTTCAAGGATTTCAGATTTAAATTAGGTCTCACCGAGCCGTCCGGCTTCGGTACCACAAACAGCGTGGAATAATACCCCTTTCCCTGTTGTAGGAGGGGTACCTTGATTATCACCTGCTGGGAATACAGCTTGTGAATGGCTTCCCATACCGCCTCCCTGTCGGAGGGAGACGTCGGTAAAGCAGACTTTAGGAAAACGGCGAAGGGGAGACGTCTCGAATTCCAATTTGTACCCCTGAGATACCACCTGAAGGATCCAGGCGTCCCCTGTGAGTGAGCCCACTGCACGCTGAAATTTTTGAGACGGGCCCCCACCGTGCCTGAGTCCGCTTGTAAAGCCCCAGCGTCATGCTGAGGACTTGGCAGAAAACGGGAGAGGGCTTCTGTTCCTGGGAACTGGCTGTTTGCTGCAGCCTTTTTCCTCTCCCTCTGCCACGGGGCAGAAATGAGGAGCCTTTTGCCCGCTTGCCCTTATGGGGCCCAAAGGACTGCGCCTGATAATACGGCGTCTTCTTAGGTTGAGAAGCTACCTGGGGTAAAAATGTGGATTTTCCAGCCGTTGCCGTGGCCACCAGGTCTGTTAGACCTACCCCAAATAACTCCTCCCTTTTATAAGGCGATACTTCCATATGCCTTTTGGAATCAGCATCACCTGACCACTGTCTTGTCCATAACCGTCTTCTGGCAGAAATGGACAGCGCACTTACTCTTGATGCCAGTCGGCAAATATCCCTCTGTGCATCACGCATATATAGAAATGCATCTTTTAAATGCTCTATAGTCAGTAATATACTGTCCCTATCTAGGGTATCAATATTGTCAGTCAGGGAATCCGACCAAGCCACCCCAGCACTGCACATCCAGGCTGAGGCGATTGCTGGTCGCAGTATCACACCCGTGTGAGTGTATATACATTTTAGGATATTTTACTGCTTTCTGTCAGCAGGTTCCTTAAGGGCGGCCGTATCCGGGGACGGTAGTGCCACCTGTTTAGACAAGCGTGTGAGCGCTTTATTCACCCTAGGGGGTGTTTCCCAACGTGCCCTATCCTCTGGCGGGAAGGGGTATGATGCTAATAACTTTTTAGGAATTAACAGTTTTTATCGGGGGAAACCCACGCATCATCACACACTTCATTTAATTCCTCAGATGCAGGAAAAACTACAGGCAGTTTTTTCTCACCCAACATAATACCCTTTTCAGTGGTACTGGTATTATCAGAAATGTGTAAAAACGTTTTCCATAGCCTCAATCATGTAACGTGTGGCCCTACTGGAAGTCACATTCGTCTCTTAATCGTCGACACTGGAGTCAGTATCCGTGTCGGCGTCTGTATCTGCCATCTGCGGTAACGGGCGTTTTAGAGCCCCTGATGGCTTTTGAGACACCTGGACAGGCACAGGCTGAGTCGCCGGCTGTCTCATGTCATCAATCTTTTGTAAAGAGCTGACTCACATAATTCCTTCCATAAGCTCATCCACTCAGATGTCGACTCCCTAGGGGGTGACATCTCTGTTACAGGCAATTGCTCCGCCTCCACCTCATTTTCCTCCTCATACATGTCGACACAACGTACCGACACACAGCACACACACAGGGAATGCTCTGATAGAGGACAGGACCCCACTAGCCCTTTGGGGAGACAGAGGGAGAGTATGCCAGCACACACCAGAGCGCTATATATATATATATATATATATATACAGGGATAACCTTATATAAGTGTTTTTCCCCTTATAGCTGCTGTATTGTTATACTGCGCCTAATTAGTGCCCCCCTCTCTTTTTTAACCCCTTTCTGTAGTGTAGTAACTGCAGGGGAGAGCCAGGGAGCTTCCCTCCAACGGAGCTGTGAGAGAAAATGGCGCCAGTGTGCTGAGGAGATAGGCTCCGCCCCCTTCTCGGCGGCCTTTTCTCCCGTTTTTCTGTGGAATCTGGCAGGGGTTAAAATTCATCCATATAGCCCTGGGGGCTATATGTGATGTATTTTCGCCAGCCAAGGTGTTTTTATTGCTGCTCAGGGCGCCCCCCCCTAGCGCCCTGCACCCTCAGTGCCGAAGTGTGCTGAGGAGCAATGGCGCACAGCTGCAGTGCTGTGCGCTACCTTGGTGAAGACAGGATGTCTTCTGCCGCCGATTTTCCGGACCTCTTCTTGCTTCTGGCTCTGTAAGGGGGCCGGCGGCGCGGCTCTGGGACCGGACTCCGAGGCTGGGCCTGTGTTCGGTCCCTCTGGAGCTTACGGTGTCCAGTAGCCTAAGAAGCCCAATCCACTCTGCACGCAGGTGAGTTCGCTTCTTCTCCCCTTAGTCCCTCGATGCAGTGAGCCTGTTGCCAACAGGTCTCACTGAAAATAAAAAACCTAAAACTAAACTTTCACTAAGAAGCTCAGGAGAGCCCCTAGTGTGCACCCTTCTCGGCCGGGCACAAAAATCTAACTGAGGCTTGCAGGAGGGTCATAGGGGGAGGAGCCAGTGCACACCAGGTAGTCCTAAAGCTTTACTTTTGTGCCCAGTCTCCTGCGGAGCCGCTATTCCCCATGGTCCTTACGGAGTTCCCAGCATCCACTAGGACGTCAGAGAAAAGGGTATTATGTTTGGGGAGAAAAAACTACCAGTGGTTTTTCCCCCATCTGAGGAATTAAATGAAGTGTGTGAAGAAGCGTGGGCTTCCCCGATAAGAAACTGGTAATTTTTAAAAAGTTACTAATGGCGTACCCTTTCCCGCCCGAGGATAGGTCACGTTGGGAAACATCCCCTAGGGTGGATAAAGCGCTCACACGCCTGTCAAAGAAGGTGGCACTACCGTCTCCGGATACAGCCGCCCTAAAGGAGCCTGCTGATAGGAAGCAGGAGGCTATCCTGAAGTCTGTGTATACACACTCAGGTATTATATTGAGACCGGCTATTACTTCAGCATGGATGTGCAGTGCTGCAGCTGCGTGGTCAGATTCCCTATCGGAAAATATAGATACCCTTGACAGGGACACTATATTGCTAACCATAGAGCATATAAAAGACGCAGTCTTATACATGGGAGATGCACAGAGGGATATTTGCCGGCTGGCATCTAAAATAAGTGCAATGTCCATTTCTGCCAGTAGAGGGTTATGGACTCGGCAGTGGACAGGGGATGCAGATTCTAAAAGGCACATGGAAGTTTTGCCTTATAAAGGTGAGGAGTTGTTTGGGGATGGTCTCTCGGACCTTGTTTCCACAGCGACAGCTGGGAAGTCAGCTTTTTTACCCCATGTTCCCTCACAGCCAAAGAAAGCACCGTATTATCAGGTACAGTCCTTTCGGCCCCAAAAAGGCAAGCGGGTTAAAGGCGCGTCCTTTCTGCCCAGAGGCAGAGGTAGGGGGAAAAAGCTGCAGCATACAGCCAGTTCCCAGGAACAAAAGTCCTCCCCCGCTTCCTCTAAGTCCACCGCATGACGTTGGGGCTCCACAGGCGGAGCCAGGTACGGTGGGGGCCCGTCTCAAGAACTTCAGCAATCAGTGGGCTCGCTCACGGGTGGATCCCTGGATTCTTCAAGTGGTATCTCAGGGGTACAAGCTGGAATTCGAGACGTCTCCCCCTCGCCGTTTCCTCAAATCTGCCTTGCCAACAACTCCCTCAGACAGGGAGGCTGTGCTAGAGGCAATTCACAAGCTGTATTCCCAGCAGGTGATAGTCAAGGTGCCCCTACTTCAACAAGGACGGGGTTATTATTCCACAATGTTTGTGGTACCGAAACCGGACGGTTCGGTGAGACCCATTTTAAATTTGAAATCCTTGAACACTTATATAAAAAAATTCAAGTTCAAGATGGAATCGCTCAGGGCGGTTATTTCAAGCCTGGACGAGGGGGATTACATGGTATCACTGGACATCAAGGATGCTTACCTGCTTGTCCCCATTTACCATCCTCACCAGGAGTACCTCAGATTTGTGGTACAGGATTGTCATTACCAATTCCAGACGTTGCCGTTTGGTCTGTCCACGGCACCGAGGGTATTTACCAAGGTAATGGCCGAAATGATGATACTCCTTCGAAAAAAGGGAGGTTTAATTATCCCGTACTTGGACGATCTCCTGATAAAGGCGAGGTCCAGGGAGCAGTTGTTGGTCGGGGTAGCACTATCTCGGGAGGTGCTACAACAGCACGGTTGGATTCTAAATATTCCAAAGTCACAGCTGGTCCCTACGACACACCTACTGTTCCTGGGGATGGTTCTGGACACAGAATAGAAAAAAGTGTTTCTCCCGGAGGAGAAAGTCAGGGAGCTGTCATCTCTAGTCAGAGGCCTCCTGAAACCAAAACAGGTGTCGGTGCATCACTGCACGCGAGTCCTGGGAAAAATGGTAGCTTCCTACGAAGCAATTCCATTCAGCAGGTTCCATGCAAGGACCTTTCAGTGGGACCTGTTGGACAAGTGGTCCGGATCGCATCTTCAGATGCATCGGCTGATAACCCTGTCTCCAAGGACCAGGGTGTCTCTGCTGTGGTGGCTGCAGAGTGCTCATCTTCAAGAGGGCCGCAGATTCGGCATACAGGACTGGGTCCTGGTGACCACAGATGCCAGCCTTAGAGGCTGGGGGGCAGTCACACAGGGAAGAAACTTCCAAGGACTATGGTCAAGTCAGGAGACTTCCCTGCACATAAATATTCTGGAACTGAGGGCCATTTACAATGGCCTAAGTCAGGCAAGACCCCTGCTTCAAAACCAGCCGGTACTGATCCAGTCAGACAACATCACGGCAGTCGCCCATGTAAACCGACAGGGCGGCATAAGAAGCAGGATGGCGATGGCAGAAGCCACAAGGATTCTCCGATGGGCGGAAAATCACGTGTTAGCACTGTCAGCAGTGTTCATTCCGGGAGTGGACAACTGGGAAGCAGACTTCCTTAGCAGACACGACCTTCACCCGGGAGAGTGGGGACTTCATCCAGAAGTCTTCCAACTGATTGTAAACCGTTGGGAAAGGCCACAGGTGGACATAATGGCGTCCCGCCTAAACAAAAAGCTAGAAAGATATTGCGCTAGGTCGAGAGACCCTCAGGCGATAGCTGTGGACGCTCTAGTGACACCGTGGGTGTACCAGTCGGTTTATGTGTTCCCTCCTCTTCCTCTCATACCCAAGGTACTGAGGATAATAAGCAAAAGAGGAGTAAGAACTATACTCATTGTTCCGGATTGGCCAAGAAGGGCTTGGTACCCGGAACTTCAAGAAATGATCTCAGAGGACCCATGGCCTCTGCCGCTCAGACAGGACCTGCTGCAGCAGGGGCCCTGTCTGTTCCAAGACTTACCGCGGCTGCGTATGACGGCATGGCGGTTGAACGCCGGATCCTGAAGGAAAAGGGCATTCCGGAGGAAGTCATTCCTACGCTGATAAAAGCTAGGAAAGAAGTGACCGCGAACCATTATCACCGCATATGGCGAAAATATGTTGCGTGGTGTGAGGCCAAGAAGGCCCCAACCGAAGAATTTCAGCTGGGCCAATTTCTGCACTTCCTACAGTCAGGGGTGACTATGGGCCTAAAATTGGGTTCCATTAAGGTCCAAATTTCGGCTCTATCGATTTTCTTCCAGAAAGAACTGGCTTCCCTACCTGAAGTTCAGACATTTGTTAAGGGAGTGCTGCATATTCAGCCCCCTTTTGTGCCTCCAGTGGCACCTTGGGATCTCAACGTGGTGTTGGATTTCCTGAAATCACATTGGTTTGAGCCACTAAAAACAGTGGAATTAAAATATCTCACGTGGAAAGTGGTCATGCTGTTGGCCTTGGCTTCGGCCAGGCGTGTGTCAGAATTGGCGGCTTTGTCATGTAAAAGCCCTTATCTGATTTTCCATATGGCTAGGGCAGAATTGAGGACTCGTCCCCAATTTCTCCCTAAGGTGGTATCAGCTTTTCACTTGAACTAACCTATTGTGGTGCCTGCGGCTACTAAAGACTTGGAGGATTCCAAGTTGTTGGACGTAGTCAGGGCCCTGAAAATTTATGTTTCCAGGACAGCTAGTGTCAGGAAAACTGACTCGCTGTTTATCCTGTATGCACCCAACAAGCTGGGTGCCCCTGCTTCGAAGCAGACTATTGCTCGCTGGATCTGTAGTACGATTCAGCTTGAACATTCTGCGGCTGGACTGCCGCATCCTAGATCAGTAAAAGCCCATTCCACGAGGAAGGTGGGCTCTTCTTGGGCGGCTGCCCGAGGGGTCTCGGCTTTACAACTTTGCCGAGCAGCTACTTGGTTGGGGTCAAACACATTTGCTAAATTCTACAAGTTTGATACCCTGGCTGAGGAGGACCTAGAGTTTGCTCATTCGGTGCTGCAGAGTCATCCGCACTCTCCCGCCTGTTTGGGAGCTTTGGTATAATCCCCATGGTCCTTACGGAGTCCCAGCATCCACTTAGGACGTCAGAGAAAATAAGATTTTACTCACCGGTAAATCTATTTCTCGTAGTCCGTAGTGGATGCTGGGCGCCCATCCCAAGTGCGGATTGTCTGCAATACTTGTATATAGTTATTGTTTAACTAAAGGGTTATTGTTGAGCCATCCGTTGAGAGGCTCAGTTATTTTTCATACTGTTAACTGGGTATAGTATCACGAGTTATACGGTGTGATTGGTGTGGCTGGTATGAGTCTTACCCGGGATTCAAAATCCTTCCTTATTGTGTTAGCTCTTCCGGGCACAGTATCCTAACTGAGGTCTGGAGGAGGGTCATAGAGGGAGGAGCCAGTGCACACCAGGTAGTCCTAAAGCTTTCTTTAGTTGTGCCCAGTCTCCTGCGGAGCCGCTATTCCCCATGGTCCTTACGGAGTCCCAGCATCCACTACGGACTACGAGAAATAGATTTACCGGTGAGTAAAATCTTATTTTTCAGTCATCTCTCATGCCACTATTTTTAAAAGCATGTAATGCAATAAATGCTGAGAACATCTCCCCCCAATCTCTAGAGGTGCATATTTCTATAATCCCTAAAGAGGGAAAGGACCCTACTCACTGCTCCAGTTATCGTCCTTTCTTTACTAAATAATGACATCAAACTTTAGGCTAAGATGCTAGCTAATAGGTTGACTCAGCTCCTGCAGACTTTGATTCACATGGACCAGATAGGATTTGTGAGGAAAAGGGATGGCCAAGCATAATACCACAAAAATTATCGACCTCATCTCTCATGCCGTGCGTAACGTTGAGTGTATGATTCTTCTCTCTACAGACGCGGAGAAGGCCTTCGATAGGATTAATTGGCAGTTCAGGAGGGTCTTCTCTGTCGACTACTTGCTCTATGTGTCAATGGGGCTTTATTGGATCCACTTATGATTCGGAATAGTACGCATCAGGGCTGCCCTTTATCTCCCCTTATATTTGTTTTATGCATGGAGGCAGTGGCGAGGGCGATTTGTTCGAATGGTAATGTTAAAAGGTGTACAACTTGGCGACTCTGAACATTAGTTGGCTTTATTTGCCAACAATCTTCTTGCCAATATAACTGCTCCGGTGACCTCTCTCCCTGCCCTGATGCATGAATTCCACAGAGTTAGTCGTGTCTTCTACTTAAAAATAAATAGCCCAAAATCTGTGGCAATTAATATTTTGGCATCTCCCTCTATGGTGAATAGTCTTAAAGACTTGTTTCCGTTCCTTTGGAATCCGACTCAGCTCAAATATTTATATTGAAGCTGTCCTGGTTGGGTAGATTGAACGTTATCATGATGAGTATCCCCTCAAAAGTTTTGTACTTACTCCAAGCTCTGCCAATTATTTTAACTTCTATCCTCTTAAGGGATTTACAGAGCATGGTAGGTTGCTTTATTTGGGGATCACTTGGACCCCGAATATCTCGAGCCACTCTAATTCGAAGTTGAGGTTGAGGCGGACTTCAGTTTCCCTACTTCCTAGCATACTACCATGCCACTTATCTTGCTAGAATTGTTGAGATGTCCAGACTTTATGTTATTAAATCAATGTCCGCTTATTGTGAGTCACACAGCCCCTGTTTTGTCAAACATTCTCCCATGTATGTCTAAGTGTCCTTGCTTAACTCACCCAACTCTGAGGTCCTACGCTTCAATGCTGGCAAAAATATAAGAACTTTTCAGATTTTAAATCTGGGGTCCCTTTGACTACACCCCTGTTCAAAAACCCTGATTTTCCTCTGAGAATGTTGACAGATTGTCCTTCTGAATGAACGCGGGTATATCCCGTATTTGCCACTTAGTTATGAATTCTGGTATTAGTTCCTTTGAATATCTTCAACGGAAATATGATCTCCCGTCTAATTCCTTCTGGTTTTATCTGCAGGCTAGGCACTTCATTTATTCTTTTGGGAAACACGCCTCTTCGTGGACCGCCACTAAATTTGAATCTTTCTGTTTGGCTACTAACCCGCCTAGATATTTAATCTCAGTTGTACCGTTAATGTCTTACTGGTATGAATACTGATCTTCCCTCATATGTCTTGGTGTGGCATGGTGAGCTACATAAAGACTTGACGGAAGTTCAGTGGACCTGTATTTTTAATCACACCTTTGCTAGCTCCTCCTCCCTTCAAGTGCTAGCTACTCAATACAAACTTTTAGTTCGATGGTATAGATGCCCATTGCAAATCCATCAGATACATCCAAACTTGCCTTCTACATACTGGAGGTGTAATCAGGAGTTTGGCACGCCTCTCCACATATGGTGGGGTTGTCCAGCTTTGAAGAGTTTTTGGCTAGTTATACGGGACACTTGTTAAAAAATTACTGGCCTTACACTACCCGGCACACCTGAATTCTGGTTGCTCAACCTGAGATACCTATCTCAGTATATAAGACATTGCTTCTTTGGCATTTGATGAATGCTGCAAAGCGATAATACCCTACTATTGGAGAACCACCTTATGTCCTCCTATTTCTCGTTGGTTTCAATGGTTTGATCATTATATGCTAATCGTTGACTTATCATCCTTTATGAAATCACCCTACTCTAATTGTACCGCTAAGTGGTATAAATGTTTGGCATTTAAAAATACTCCTGATTACAGAGCTCCTCTTACACCCCCCCCCCCACTGTCTGCAACACCCAATTTTCTTGGGATCATAGAGGACAGAGAGTCAGTCTTTCAATGACGAGCTGTCCTCTTCACATAGATCTTCAAAGCCCTGACAACATCCGAGGCATTTGAAGCAACTGAGGAGTCAGTAGCCACTGGCACCACAATAGGTTGGTTGATATGGAAAGCTGATACAACCTTAGGCAGGAACTGTGGACGAGTCCTAAGTTCTGCCCTGTCTTCATGGAAGATCAGATAAGGACATTTACAAGATAAAGCCAATTCCGACATGCGTCGGGCAGAAGCCACGGCCAACAAAGTTGAGAAACTTCCACGTGAGAAACTTGAGATCAGCCTCCTGTAGAGGCTCAAACCAAGCAGATTGCAGGAACTGCAACACCGCATCAAGATCCCAGGGTGCCGTTGGCGCCACAAAGGGAGGCTGGATGTGCAGAACCCCTTTCAAAAAGGTCTGAACCTCAGGGAGTACAGCCAATTGTTTTTGAAAAAAAGATGGACAAAGCAGAGATTTGGACCTTGATGGAGCCCAATCTCAGGCCCAAAGCCACACCTGCTTGCAGGAAAAGGAGAAAACGTCCACATTGAAACTCCACCACAGGAAATTTCTTGGATTCACACCAAGAAACACTTTTTCCAAATAAGATGGCAATGTTTAGACATTACCCCCTTCCTAGCCTGTATCAGGGTAGGAATAACCTCACTCGGGATACCTTTCCGAGCTAAGATCTGGCGTTCAACTGCCATGCCGTCAAACGTAGCCGTGGTAAGTCTTGATTAGCAAACAGCACCTGCAGTAGCAGATCCTCCCAAAGAGGTAAGGGCCTTGGATCCTCCAACAGAAGATCCAGCAGATTTGCGTACCAAGCCCTCCTTGGCCAGTCCGGAGCAATGAGGATTGCCAGAACCATTGTTCTTACAAGCTGAATAACCTTTGGGATCAAAGGAAGTGGAGGGAACACATGCACTGACTTGGACACCCACGGTGTTACCAGTGCGTCCACCGCCACTGCCTGCGGGTCTCTCGACCTTGAACAGTACCTCCCCAGATTCTTGTTGAGGCGGGAGGTCATCATGTCTATGTGAAGAACCCCTCACCAACCGGTTACCTCCTCTAACACCTCCGGGTGAAGGCCCCACTCTCCCGGATGGAGATCGTGGCGGCTGAGGAAGTCTGCTTCCCAGTTGTCTACTCCCGGAATGAAGATTGCTGACATCGCCACCGCGTCTGTTTCTGCCCAGAGGAGGATTCTTGACACCTCTGACATGGCAGCTTTGCTCTTCATTCCACCATGTCGGTTTATGTAGGCCACTGCGGTCACGTTGTCCGACTGCACCTGAACAGCCTGATCCTGTAGAAGGTGTGCTGCTTGCAGAAGACTGTTGTACACTGCTCTTAGCTCCAGGATGTTTATTGGGAGAAGGGAATCTTGATTCCACCACCTTCCTTGGAAGGTTTCCCCCTAAGCGACTGCTCCCCAACCTCTTAGGGTTGCATCTGTGGTTAGAAGGATCCAGTCTTGAACTCCGAACCTTCGGCCTTCCAGAAGGTGTGGTAGTTGGAGCCACCAGAGTAGCAAAATCCTGGCTTTCGGTGACAGACGTATCCTCTGGTGCATGTGTAGGTGAGATCCCGACCACTGGTCCAAGAGATCCAGTTGAAAGGATCGAGCATGAAATCTTCCGTACTGTAGAGCTTCGTAGGAGGCAACCATCTTCCCCAGAAGGCGTATACACTGATGAACCGATACCCAGGAAGGCTTCAAGACATCCCGGACCATTTGAATCACCAATGTTTTCTCCACTAGTAGAAAAACCCTCTGCACCTCCGTGTCGAGGATCATCCCCAGGAAAGACAGCCTCCTTGTTGGCTCCAGAAGGTTTGGAAGGTTTAGGATCCAACCGTGCTCTCTGAGCAGTTGTGTCGTGAGAGCAATGGATCGTAACAACTTCTCTCTGGATGACGCCTTTATCAGGAGATCGTCCAGATACGGAATTATGTTCACCCCTTGCTTGCGGAGGAGAACTATCATCTCCGCCATCACCTTAGTGAAGACCCTCGGTGCTGTGGAGAGGCCAAACTGGTAGTGATCGTCTAAAAGTGAAAACCTGAGATATGCCTGATGCGGCAACCAGATGGGAATGTGGAGGTATGTATCCTTGATGTCCAGGGACACCAGGAACTCCCCCTCTGTCAGTCCTAAGATGACAGCTCTCAGAGACTCCATCTTGAATTCGAACTCCTTGAGATAAGGGTTCAGAGATTTTAAGTTCGGAATTGGCCGTACCGAACCATCCGGCTTCGGTACCACAAAAAGGTTCGAATAGTAATCCTTGTTCCACTGGTGAGGTGGAACTGGAACAATAACCTTGGATACCACCAATTTTTGGATAACCTCCAGAAGAATTGTTCTGTTTGCCGGCAGAGCTGGCAAGACTGATTTGAAGAAAGGGTGAGGTGGGAGATCTTGAAACTCCAGCCTGTACCCCCTAGACACTGTATCCAGTACCCAAGGGTCCAGGCCAGACGACACCCAGACGTGGCTGAAATACCGGAGTCTTGCCCCCACCTTACCTTCCTCCAGGCCTAGCTGTCCACCGTCATGCGGAGTACTTTGGGGTATCTCAGAAGCAGGCTTCTGGTTTTGGGAGCCCGCGGGAGCAGGCTTCTTTCCTTTAGCACGACCACCTCTGAAGGTGTTCGAAGGCTTGTTCTTTCTAGACCTCGCGGTCCGAAAGGGATGTGACGTGGCTGGCGTAAAAGGCTTCTTCGTAACCGGTGCAGCTGAGGGGAGAAAAGGAGACTTACCAGCGGTAGCTGTGGCAATCCACGCAACCAGCGCCTCCCCAAAGAGAGCCTGACCTGCATAGGGCAGGCCCTCCACGCTCTTCCTGCATTCTGCGTCCGCAGACCATTGGTGCAGCCAGAGACCCCTGCGAGCCGAGACGGACATGGAGGAGACCCCCACAGCCATGGAACCCAGGTTCTTCATGGAATTTACCAGGAACCCTGCAGAATACTGAATATTACGCAAATATAAATCAACGTCACCTTTATCCATAGTAGTCGATTCCTCCTGCAGAGTGATTGACCACCTGGCAATAGCTTTAGAAATCCAAGCACAGGCTATAGTAGGACGCAAAATAGCCCCTGCAGCCGTGTAAATGGATTTTAGTGCAGCACCCACCTTGCGGTCTTGCTGGGTGCTTCAACGCGGTAGATCCTGGTAGGCGGGGACTCCCACTTTTTTCTATCTTCCTCTAGGAAGGGAAAAGCAACCAAGACCCTCTTGGGAATCTGGATTTTTTTCTCCGGATTCTCCCAGGCTTTTTCAAAGATAGCATCTAATTCCTTAGATGCTGGGAAGGTTAGAGTGGACTTTTTACTGTCCGTGAAAAAGGCCTCCTCTACCTGCTCAGGAGTAGTGTCAGTAATGTGCAACACATCCCTTACGGCTTCAATCATCAACTGCACCTCCTTAGCAAGTGATGCCATCCCCCTTGACACATCTCTGTCACCGTCTGCAGTGTCAGAATCGGTGTCCGTGTCATCCTGCATAATCTTCGCAAGTGCACGTTTGTGGGAATGTACAGCAGGGGACCCCGAGGGAGCAGTATCTGACAAAACAACCATAGAGGATTGCAGAACCTGAGTTGCATGCTCAGTTCTAGCAACCCTGTCTGAAATCTGAGAAATAGTCCCACTAAGAGAGGCTAACCATTCCGGCTCTCTAGCAGGGATTTGCGCTACAACAGTGCAATCCTAATTACATGGGATGGCATCTTCCTGGGAAGATAATTCCTCTGCAGCATATGAAGAAGTCTCTCTAGGCATGTTTGCAACTACACACCAATCACCTCACATACACACAGGGTACTGGGCAGACAGAGTTTCCCCCAAGAATGGCAGAGAGACACAGATATTGGAGCCAACCCACACACAGAGCTACTGTATTATAGGTATAGGGAGACCCTAAACTAGCGCTGACTGTGTCCCTTAATAGGTGACACAGTCTATACACAGCCTCCCCTCCCTTCTACAAACTCCCTGGTACCGTACAGATAGCTGGAGGTGCTCTGGAGGGACCTGATCTTCCACTGGCAGTGTGCTGTAGGCAGGAAAATGACGCTGAACGCTGCTGGGTCCGCTCTGAGAAGCTCCGCTTCCTTAATGGTGCTGTCTTCCCGCTCTTCGTAAATTATACGGACCTGAGGATTTTGTGCTGGCTTGGATCCGCAGACCCCGACAGGCTTGTTTTGGTCAGTGTAGGGTCAGGTGCTGGCTCAGGTCGCCCCTCACAGCACCGCACCACAGTACCGCTGAGCCGTCCTATCCTTAAGCAGCCCTCTTCACACCGACCCCCCTGTAAGGGGGGAAAGTGACTCACTCGCCACACCAGCTCTGTAAGAGGGTGGCGGCTGGCTGCCGGGGTGAGCGCTCCCCTGTGGCGGGGCGCGATATGTCCCCTCTGGAGCTCAATGTTCAGTCAGCGGAGACAATGGCTCAGACCCCGCAGGGCGAACACTGCTATATAATACAAAGTGTGAGCCATCTCACTCCCCAGTTTATATACTGTGCACCATCAGACTGCTCCTTCCATACATGGCCTCCCTACCGCTGGAAATCTAATTAATAGCTCCAGACTGCATTTCTCACCGGGTTTTGGGGACAACTTAAGCTTGTTGACCTCTCCCAGAACTCATATAGTATTTGGCCCCAATGTGGTGGTGTTGATCCCGACCACCCACTTGCATATAAACTTAAATACCTGCTCCACAACCAAGCCCTTGTTAGACTCTAAAGTTACTATCTACAGGAAGACAGCTGGCCGCTACAGTGTGTGGGACATACCTGGGTACCAGTGGGTGTATTAGCAATATCTGTGGAGGTCTCCTCACTGCCAGATATAGCTATCCACATTAATGGTGCACCCTTTTCCATGCTCTGAAATGCTTTAAGAGTTGCCAGGAGAGTCTTCACACTGCGCCTTCTTAATTTTCCTTGATTACGCCTGATATTGCTTTACCACACCATGCCTCCAAATCAGTGTCACAAGAAGCTTTCTCTAAACCATCACCGCAACGTACTGCCACTCAGATGACCAATAAATCAGGCGTTGGCACGAAACCCCCCTCCCCGTATAGTAGTGACATCTTCAACCCAAAGCGAAGCTGCTCCATTACAGATGGGAGATAATGATGCCTTGACCGTTGGTACCTTCTGACTCAGTTCAAGTAAGAAGTCACAGCAGATTTTCGTGCTACGCTTCAAGCCTGTCAACAATCAATTGATGATCTTGGCGAACACACTGATCATTTATAATCTAAAATAGTGGAAGTGGTGGGTTCTCATAATGACCTAATTGTTTCACACAAAACCCTAGAAGGTGAGGTGGCATTTCTATGTGATAAACTGGCTGACTTGGAGAACAGATCGCACAGGAACAATCTTAAGCTACTTCCTGAAACTGTATCTAATAGTAGTCTATATGATGTTGCTCTTGAACTGTTTAGGAAGTTGTTACCATCTGCTTCCACATAGGATCTACTAATAGATCGTATTCAAAGATTGGCAAAAGCTAAGAAAGCCCCAAATGGTGTCCCTCGCGATGACTTAATGAGGGTACACTTTTCTCATGTTAAAAAATCCATTAATAGACCATTGTCTCTCTCTGCAGGCATCTTTGGACATTTGCAACTTTTTGGAGACTTCACTCAGGCTACACTAATTAAAAGATGCTAATTCCAGCCTATTACAGCCATTCTTCGAAAGGAAAACATAGCCTACCGATGGGGATTTCCGACCAGGATCCTTATCTCTTGGGAGGGTTCCACAGTGTCCATTCCTACAGTGGAGGATGACATGAAGCTCCTCGCTAGCTGGAATTTATCCGGTGATTCAGCTGCACCACAGTCTTCAGCAGGTAAAGGGAAGTGTTAATATGCTTCTTTACTACCTGGGGTCTCATTTATGCTGACCTTTGAGTTCCCTATACTTTTTGGTATTTTATAGGCTATGGTTAAGGCCTATTGATGATGTAGTTATGTTGCTTCATTTGCTATTCATTATTACACCTCGCCAGGGTTTGCTTGTCAGCAGGCCATCCTCTCTTGTGGAACCCATAAAGAACAAAGAGTGTTCTTTATGGGCACTGGTATAATCCACGTAAATCCTTAGAGCACGGACTAAGTCTAAAGATGCATCTCCCGCACAAATGTCCGGCCCTCGAAAAGCCAGAACTACAATTTCTTTGTTGAAGAAGAATTTAGAGACCACCTTAGGAAGATATCCATATTTGGTTCTGAGAACCACTCTATCTGGATGAAAAATCAGAAAAGGAGGGCAACATAATAATGCTCCTAAATCTGAGACTCTTCTAGCTGAAGCAATAGCCAGTAGAAAGAGAACCTTACTTGTCAACCATTTAAGATCCACGTGACTTAGTGGCTCAAATGGGGCAACTTGAAGCACCTTTAGGGGCTGTAGGGGGAACAAAAGAAGGTTGGATGTGAAGTACTCCTTGGAAAAAAGTGTGAACATCCTGTAGGTTAGCAATTTTCTTTTGAAACCATACTGTCAATGCTGACATCTGCACTCTCAAGGAAGCCACAGACCTTTGTCCATTCCTGCCTGAAGGAATGCTAGAACCCTAGAAACTCTAAAAGACCTAGGGTCAAGCATCCTGGCACCGCACCATTGAATATAAGCATGTCATGCTCGGTAATAAATGCGAGCCAAGGACGGTTTCCTTGCTCTAAGCATTGTTTGAATTACTTGTTGTGAAAATCCTTTTGCTTTCAGGATGGATGTCTCAAGAGACACGCTGTCAAAGACAGCCGATCCTGGTGCTTGTAATAACAAGGACCCTGCAACAGTAGATATGGAGTATCCACGGACAGCCTCTGCAGATCTGTGTACCTAATGTCTTCTAGGCCATGCTGGAGCTATTACGATATTGGCGCCTTTTCCTTGTTTGACCTTCCGAATCATCCTTGGCAACAGGGCGATTGGTGAAAACACATAGGCCAAATGAAAGTCCCATCTCACAAACCGAGCATCCATGAAGATCGCTTTGGGATCCTTTGTCCTTGACCCGTATGCAGGAACTTTGTTGTTTTGCCGAGAAGCCATGAGGTCTAGCTCCGGCAGCCTCCACTTGTTCACCAGAATCTGGAAGACCTCTTGGTATAAAACTCATTCGTTTGCATGAATGGCGTATCGACTGAGAAAATCCGCATCCCAGTTTAGGTCTCTCGGAACGAACACTGCGGACAAGGCCAGATGAAGTTCTGGCCATCTTAATGAGCGGCTTACCTCCTTCATTGCCTTTTGGCTGCGAGTTCCTCTCTGATGATTGAGGTACGCTACTGTCGTCACACTGTCCGAGCAAATCTGATCCGGTTTTCACTAAAGTATATCCTTTGCCTGAGTGAGTGCCACATATATATGGCCCGAAGTTCCAATATATTTATTGGCAGGCAACTTTCTCCCTTGGTCCACTGCCCCTGGAAGCAGCACTTTTCTGACACAGCTCCCCAGCACTGAAGACTGGTGTCCGTTGTCAGAACCTCCCACTGTGAGATCCAAAGGGGTCACCCTTTGTCCAGATGGGATGTCTGTAGCCACCAGGCTTGAGCCAGGATTAACAAGTCGTCCAGGTATGGGAAAATTCTTATCCCCTGACGACGGAGATAAGCCGCCATCACCACCATCATTTTGGTAAACACTCTTGGAGCTGTAGCCAGTCCAAATGGCAGGGCTCGAAAATGAAAATGTTGATGGAGGATAGCAAACCTGAGATAGCACTGACGGGACGGTGCTATAGGTACATGCAGGTAAGTATCCTGGATATCTAGGGATATCATAAAATCCCCTGGCTCAACGGCCAAGATAATGGAACGTAAAGACTCCATATAAAAACGAGGCACCCAAATGTATTTGTTTAGAGCTTTGAGTTTGAGAATGGGCCAGTATAACCCATTCAGTTTCTGTACTAGAAATAGGTTGGAGTAGAAACTTTGTCCCTGTTGTGCAGGAGGGACCGGTATTATCACCCCTGAATGTAACAACTTCTGAACTGCCACCTGTAAAGCCCTGGCCTTCATTTTCACTGAAGACTGGCTGGAACAAAAAAAATCTTTGCGGAGGGTGTTTCTTGAGGGCAAACGCCTAACCGTTTGATACCGCTTCTTGCACCCAGGAATCTGGGGTGGACTGCTGCCAGGCCTGTACAAATAAAATAATTCAGCCTCCCACCCGGGGTCCCCCAGATGTAGGCCCATGCCATCAGGCTGATGGCTTATATTCTGGTTTGGAAGCAGGCCCTGTTGTAGCCCAAAGCTTTTTAGTCTTTCCAGACTTCTCCGACTGGGACTTTTGTTGTAGCACCATCTTTTCTCCTTTCTTGGATCCGAAAGGTCCGAAAAGCTGGAAACCTAGGTTTGGACTTGTAAGTAGAAGAAAACTTCACTTTCTTAGAGTATGCTTACGACTCCAGAATATCTTTTTATTATTTACCAAAAAGAATATCTCTAGTAAAATGCAGAGACTCTAGTGCCTTTTTGGACTCTAATCCAGCCTTCCATGTACGCTCGGCTCTGTATGCTGCTACTGCTGAGGCTGATGCTTGAGAAGCTACAGTATAGTACCCATATCCAAGGCTGCTTCATGCATAAATATAGCAGCCTGTTTAATATCTGCAATATGGGACTTTTGTTCTCTAGACGCCAATGACAGATCATCTTCTAATGCATCAGACCAGGCCACCACTGCTTTCGCCATCCAGGCTGAAGTCATGGCAGGCCTACCAACTGCCCCTGACAAGGAAAAAACAAACAGTTTTTAGAAAACCATAAATTTTTCTAAATGTTACATCATTTATTGATGTTGAAGGCAGAGGTAATGTAGATTTACGCACCAACCAAATGAAATGCGTATCTACTTTGGGAGCAACCTCCCTTTTCAAACAATCCCCAGCCGGAAGAGGATAATGAGAATTCAATTTTTTAGGAATTCTAAACTTCTTACTGGGTGTGACCCAAGCCTCTTGCATGATTTCCGTCAGCTGTTCTAACTCCGGAAATTCAGTTCTGACCGTTTTGGGACATTTAAACTCTGGTACCTTGGATTATAACAAAGGTTCTGCTGCCTCCTCTAAGGATAGAATGGCTTGCATAGCATTAATCAGCTCAGGTATATCTACTGAGCTGCGACCTTCTTCCTCATATCTGTATGCAGACCCAGAACGCGAGAAATCATCCTTATCCTCTGAAGTGTCCCCTTCTGAAACATGTGTAGCCTGCGAAGATGTTATTTCATGTGTGTGATTTACTTGCCACAGGCATTTCAGCCTGTTTTTGTTGAAAGGAAGCAGATTCCTGGACTGGGTGTGTTAAGACTCAGGGGGAACGTTGCCTGTAAGGGTTAACTGGGTAACCTATCCCGGGTATGGGAGCTGGCATTATCCGCTCAGCTATATTGGATGTTTGTGAAGCCCATGGAGGTTTTGCTTGAACCTGTGCCTCCTATTAAGGAGGCTTTGGTGAAAACTATAACAATTTGCACATAATCCATTTTGTACCAGATCTTGAGAGGTTAGCCCTGCTTTGCATGACACACATGATATCAATGTCGGTGCTGTTGTGGAGAGTGTATCCTCCTCACCCTTGCAACTCTTGGTAAACAAATCACACACCTGTATGGTGTTAACAACACAATTTGTGACCATGTTCACTTTAAGCTTGCTAAAGTGATATACAATCTGATTCCTTCCTGCCTTGCATCATCACTGAGGATCAGTATATACAAAGATAGCAGAACTCATGGAAATATAGTATAGTAAAGGTCAGCAGTCGCACTAGCAATTCACAAGTTATACATTAGTATAAAAAGCAATATGAGCATATATTCAACCACAGATACATTTCAGGTATGTAGGAGAATATATATTACTGCATTACTTTATATAGGACTTTTCATGTATTCAGTAGTACAGTGAAAGAAACAGCAGTAAGTTTACCAGACTCGTATGCATCAGGCACTTATCCAACTAGTCATACCCCAATGGTAGGTAGAGTCTTAGTGCTGTATCACCTGCTTCAAGAGAGCGGGATACAGGGACACTTAACCCCGCTTCCAGGATTGATCAATACGAGCAAACGCTGATTGGGTTCAGACACAATTAGTATACACAGACGCCCAGGTGAACACATATGCACCAGTGACCCAGCCGCCTATGCTGCAACAGGGTCACGTAGAAATCTAGGGTCTCAGACGGAAGCGGGAAATCAATTCATGGCGGGAAACTCAGAGGAAACTGGTCATGAACCAAGGGAAGGGGCGACTAGATGAGCACCTTACTCCCCACTGCTGATATCAGTCCCAGGGATCCCAGTCTCTTACTACTTTCTTGCTCTTAGGTGGCAGCCACGACAGCGACTGTTCAGTAGTCCCGTCTTGAAAACAGTGTGGCTGTGTAGCGTCTTAACCCACTATGCGGAAGGGACGCCTTACCTTCTCCCCGTTCCCCGGCCACAGCCTGGTAAAGTCAGCTTGACTTGCTAGTACATCCTCACTGACGCCCGCCGAAACAGCACTGTATATGTGGGTAAGCGTTGTTGCGACCGAGCGGAGAGTTGTTGGAGCGACTTTTTCTAAGGTGCGTATAAGACACTTTTTAGAATGATCGCTCAAAAAGAATAAGAATATAAAAATAAATTAAGGAAAAAGCTTATGGCTGCCAAAAAGTCAGCAGCCCTAGACCATGGTCCGGCTTCTGCTGCACCAAACAAAAAACTGAAATCCCTGAGCCAGGTATATAGGAGACTATCCCGTTGCATTCTGGGAGGCTGAAAGCTTTGACTCCTAACAGTAATTAGTTTGAGTTGGATTTTACCGTTTGCTGGATGGGTGCGGGGAGGTTGGTCACTACCCCCCTCCCCTGCATTTAATAGGAGTGGAGTTTGCAATTTGGCACCTTACGACTCCTGGTGTCTGTTTATTTTTTTTGTGTGTCATCTTGAACATGTCCTCCATGTACATCAGTTGTCTGCTATTACAGTGTAATATTTCAGGCATTGCTTTGCTATGATGGTATTAATCTTTATTATTGTTATTATTTAAATTAATGCCAAACGTTTAAACTCGCCACAGAAGCAGAAATTAGCTCTGTCCTCCTTTCACAAGATGAAAGCACACATTGTTGCGGTCCAAGAAACACACTTTCGCAAACCTGAGTACCGTAGTTTCTTTGATGGTAGATACCCTCACTGCTATATGGCCAACAGGCCTGCCAAAAAGGCAGGAGTTGCCATACTTATTTCACAACATTGTCCTTTTGTTTTAGACTCTCAATAAGTTGAAGTCACTGCTGTTACCATAGTCTCCTATTATGCCCCCAACTCTAGACAACTCCCTTTTTGTATGAAATTTTGCGCAGTCCTTCTGAAAAAATGCTAGGTGGGTTGTTATTATTCTCTGAGATTTTAATATGGTATTGGATCCTCAAATGGAAAGATCTTGCTCGGCTGCTTTGAAATCTGACGCACCCCTGGATTCTGCCACTGGATTCTGTAATTTGCTAGGTGTATATGACCTTTATGACGCCTGGCATTCTAAACACCGGACAGTTCGGGTTGACACATTATTCTCATGTCCATCGCTCCTATTCAAGAATTCACTTAGTACTGACATATAGGTGGATTCTGCCATCTATAAGTTAGATTGATTTAATGCCAATGATGTGGCCTGATCACTCCCCCTTTCTCCGGCACGGTCCACAAGTTATCCACAGTATAACAATGGGATATGATGAAGCGACAGCGTATTTGCACCAATCGGGCAAAGCTTTTCCGGCCTCCCAGCAGGCAACGGGCCCGTCCATATATCCCCACCTCCTTGCTCAGGCAAATCAGTTTTTTGCTTGGTGCGGCAGGAGCTGGACCATGGTCAGAGGGCTGCTGGTTTTTTAGCAGCCCTAAGCTTTCTAATGTTATTTTTATAGTCTTACTATTTTCTGAGTGATCTTTCTAAACAGCGTCTTATACGTACCTTAGAAAGAGTTGCTCCAACAACTCTCCACCGGGTCGCAACAACGCTTACCCACGAGTACAGTGCTGTTTTGGTGGGCGTCTGTGTCGGATACACTAGCAGGTCCAGCAGACGTTACCAGGCTGTGGCCGGAGCACGGGGAGGAGGTAAGGCATCGGTTCCACTTAGAAGAAGAATACGGACAAAGCTGCACTGTTTTGGGAGGAGACCACCAAACAGTCGCTGACGCAGCTGCCACCTCGGGCGCACCAGCGCTAGGCCTTAGGGATCAGAGGTTCCAGGAATAGTATGAGGCCGCGATCCCTAGGGTTGATGTCAGCAGTGGGGAGTTAGACGCTCTCCTGGTCGCCCCTCCCCCCGGTTCATGACCAGTTTCCTCCAAGTCTCCCACCATGAACTGTTTCCCGCATCCGTCTCAGATGCTGTACACGTAGGGGATCCAGTAATAGCATAGGCGGCTGTGTGACTGGTGCGTCCGTGTTCACTGAGAGTCTGTGTTAACTATAGGTTCATGGAGCGGCAGTGTACACCAGTAGCGTCTGGATCCACTCAGCGTTCGTTAACGTATTGATCGGTCCTGGAAGCGAGGCGAGTCTCCCTGTATCCCACTCTACTGAGTACGGGTTATACAGCACTAAGTCTCTAACTACCTTTTGAGTACGAATAGTTAGATAAGTGCCTATTGCATACGAGTCTGTATAAATTTACTGTTGTTTCTTTCGCATTGCGTCTGAATACGTTAGATCTGTTTAAACATGATGCAATAATATGTTCTCCTACATACTTAAAATGTAGTTGTAACTGATGATGTGTTCATATTGCTTATTATACTAATGTATAACATGTGACTGACTGCTAGTGTGATTGCTGACTTTACTATATTTCTGTCAGTTTATTATTCCGATCCTCAATGCCGGTGCATGGGTAGGGTCGGATTGTATTTCACTTTAAGAAATTTAAAGTGACTACAGTCACAAATTGTGTAGTACACTGTGGAACCGTTGATTATTTATCATGTCTAAGAGCGGCAAAGGTGAGGAAGGGACACTCACAGCAACACCAACACTCATATTATGTTTGTCTTGCAAAGCGGTTTTATCCTCTCAGGATCTGGTTCAGGATGGTTTCTGTGCATATTGTTTTATCTTTCATCAGGGGTTAAAGAAAAATACAAGGCAGATTCAGGTGCAGATGGATCCACCTTTGGCTATGTTTGCACAGACTTTATCCAGTATAGCTGAACGGATAATTCCTCCAACTCCTGTACCAGGGATATGTTACACAATTAACCCTTACATGCAGCACCCCACCTATGGTGTATCACTTCCAGCAGCAGCAGCTTCTCAAAAGAAACAAGCTGATAAACCAGTGGTAAGTAAATCTTCACCCTCACAGGCTACACATGATTTAGATGAGGATTCATCGGAAGATGAAAGCTCAATTAATTCTGCGACATACGAAGAGGAGGAGGAAGGTCTCAGCTCAGTGGATATAGCTGAGTTAATTAAAGCAATGAAAGCCATTCTATCCTTAGAGGATTCAGCAGAGCCTGTATTAAAAATCAAGGCACCTGTTTAAACGTCTCAAAACAGTTAAAAATTAGTTTCCAGGGTCAGACCTGCTGACGGAAATTATGGAAGAGGCTTGGGCTACGCCCAATAAGAAGTTTAGAAATCCTAAGAAATGGAATTCTAATTTCCCTCTTCCAGAGGGGGAATGTTCAAAAAGGGAAGTGGCTGCCAGAGTAGATACGCATGTAATTTGATTAGTGCAAAAATCTACATTACCTTTGCCTTCAACATCATTAAATGATGTCACGGATAGGAGAGTGGATGGTTTTCTAAAAAACATTTTTTCCCTGTCTGGGGCAGTCATAAGGCCAGCCATGGCATCAGCTTGGATGGCAAAGGCAGTGGTTGCCTTGGATGATGCATTGGAGGGGGTTTTTTATATAGCTTCTGGAGAGCAAAAATCCCATACAGCTCATATAAAACAGGCTGCAATGTTCCTGGGAGCAGCATTGGATATGGGTACTATTGCTTCCAGGGCATCAGCTTCAACAATAGCTGCTAGCAGAGCAGTTTGACTACGCACGTGGAAGGGTGATTCAAAATCTAAGGTTTTGGAATCATTACACTTTTCTGGAAATATTCTTTTTGGCAAAGAATTGATAGATATTCTGGAGTCAGAAGCAGACTCCAAAAAGGTCAAGTTTCCTTCCACATACAATTTCAAACCTCAAGTTTAGGATTTTCAGCCCTTTCGGTCTCAAGGAAAAGCTAAAGGAAAAACTGACGGCAAGCAGGCCCAACACAACAAGTCTGGTAAGATTAAAAAGCATTGGGCTACTAGAGGATCGGTTGGGAAAACAGATAATAAATCATCAGCCTGATGGTGTTGGCATCCACCTGCGGGACCTCAGGGTGGGAGGCCGACTTCTTTAGTTTGCACAGATCTGGCAACAGTCTACAAAAGATGCCTGGGAGCAGGAAGCAGTATCTCTAGGTTACGCTTTTGCCTTCAAGAAGCACCCTACTCAAAGGTTTTTTGTACCATCTCGGGTAGAGACGAAGGCCAGGGCTTTGTTAGAAGCTGTCCAGAAATTGCTTCAGTCAGTAGTAGTCATTCCAGTTCCTCCTGCACAACGAGGACAGGGTTTTTACTTCAACCTGTTATTAGTTCAGAAACCAAATGGGTCTTTTCGGCCCATTCTCAACTCAAAGTACTGAACAAACACATTTGGGTAACTCGGTTTCACATGGAAAGGTTGCATTCCATTATTTTAGCCATAGAGCCAGGGAATTATATGGTATCCCTGGATATACAGAATGCTTAACTACATGTCCCTATAGCACGGTCACATCAGTGCTATCTCAGGTTCGCTATCCTCCAACAGCATTTTCAGTTCCAGGCCCTACCTTTTGGGTTAGCCACAGCTCCCAAAGTATTTACCAAAATGATGGTGGTAATGGCAGCTTGTCTCCGCCAGCAGAAGATAATTTTTCCATACCACAACGATCTTTTAATCCTGGCACAGATGCAGGATTTGCTCTTGTCATCTGCAACAGACAATAAGGTGTATGCAGAACTACGGGTGGCTCATAAACTGGGCAAAATCGTCTCAGGTTCAGTCACAACGGATGACTCACTTGGGGGCTGTACTGGATTCAGGTTTTCAGAGAGTAAGTTCACCTCTGAACAAGATATCCAAGGTCCAGTTAAGGATTCAGGACTTGTTACACAGTCAAAAGATATCCATTCACGCAGCAATGTGTGTGTGATGGATTTGATAGTGTCAACATTTGACATGGTGGAGTAACACAATTCCACTCAAGGCCTCTGCAGCGTCTGATTCTTGCCAAATGGAATGGGTTGCATCAGACGATAAAAACAGACTATGGCGGTCTTTCCGAGTTGATCGTAGCTCTGCTAAATTTAGCACAGCTATGATCAATCACACTGACATGCAGGGGGACGCCCAGCACAAGGCTAGTCCGCCCTGCATGTCAGTGCCGCCCCCCTACCCCGCAGAAGTGCAAAGGCAACGCACAGCGGCGATGCCTTTGCACTTCAAGAGTAGCTCCTGGCCAACCCAGCAACTGCGTGTGACGTCACGCAGTCGCTGCGGCCTGCCCCCCGTTCGGTATGGCCACGCCTGTGTTGGCCGGACTGCCCCCGCCCGTCCAGCGACCGCCTCTGCCTGTCAATAAGGAAGAGGTGATCACATCCCTGCTACGGCCTTCGGCCGTCTGGCATGCGCCGACACATGCATAGTAGGGACCACTTTGCTCAGCTCCGCCAAAAAGCAGCGAGCGAACAGGTCAGAATGACTCCCTATGTTTCTTATGATAGAAGTAAGAAGGTCATTAGCCTGGTGGCTACAGAAATCCCATCTGGACAAGGGGAAACCCCTTTGGATATCAGATTGGGAACTTCTGATGACAGGCGCCAGTCTCCAGGGCTGTGGAGCAGTGTCAGGAAGGTTGTGTTTTCAGGGGCAACGGACCAGGGAAGAAAGTTGCCTGCCAATAAACATATTGGAACTTCGGGCCATATACATGGCAACGATTCAGAAAAAGGATATTCTTTGGGGAAAACCAGTCCAGATCCACTCGGGCAATGTGACGGCAGTAGCAAACCTTAACCATTAGGGAGGAACTCGCAGCCGAAAAGAGATGAAGGAGGTAAATCACATACTAAAGTGGGCAGAACTTCATCATCCAGCCTTGTCCGCAGTGTTCATTCCGGGAGTCCTAAACTGGGAAGCGGACTCTCTCAGTTGACACGCCATTCAGGCAAGCGAATGGTCTCTACACCCGGAGGTCTTTCAGACTCTAGTAGAGAAGTGGGGGTTGCCAGAGACAGATCTCATAGCGTTCCGTCAGAACAACAACGTTCTCGCAGACGGGTCAAGAACAAAGGATCCCAGAGCGATCTTTCTGGATGTCCTGTCGGCGAGATGGGACTTTCAGCTTGCTTATGTGTTTCCTCCAATGATCCTATTACCCAGCGTGGTGAGAAAGATAAAGAAAGGGAAAGGTGCCATGAAACTAATAGCTCCGGCTTGGCCCAGAAGACATTGGTACACAGATCTGCAGAGAATGTCGATGGCTGTTTCACTTCTGCACCTTCAACGTTCAGATCTACTGATGCAGAGACCATGTTATCACAGACATCTGGATCGACTGTCTTTGACGGTGTGGCTTTTGAAACCGCTATCCTGAAGTCAAGAGGATTCTTACAACAGGTAATTCAAACTATGCTTAGAGCAAAGAAAACTTCCTTTGTGCAGTGAACGGAAAATGGACCCTAAGTCTTTCAGAGTTTCCAGGGTCTTAGCATTCCCTTCATGCAGGAATGATTAAAAGTTTGCAGGTGGCTTCCTTGAGAGTGTCAGCATTGACTGTATGGTTCCAAAAGAAAATTGCCGATTTACAGGATGTGCATACTTTTTTCCAGGGAATGCTGCACATTCAACCTCCTTTTGTTCCTCCTACAGTGCGCCTTGGGACTTAAGTCTAGTCCTGAAAACCCTTCAAGTTGCCCCGTTTGAGCCACTTAATAAAGTGGATCTTAAACGGTTGACAGCTGAAGTTCTTTCTACTGGCTATGGCGTCAGCTAGAAGAGTATCAGATTTAGGGGCATTATCATGTCGTTCCCCGTTTCTGATTTTTTATCCAGATAAAGCAGTTCTCACAACTAGATATGGGTATCTTCCTAAGGTGGTGTCTAAATTCCACCTTAATGACGAATTTGTAGTACCAGCTTTCCAGGTACCGGGCCTTTCTGCAGGAGATGCATCGCTGGACGTGGTCCGTGCATTAAGGATCTACGTGGATCGTACCAGTGCCATCAGAAAGACAGATTCTCTCTTCATTCTCTACAGATTTCACAAGAGAGGATGGCCTGCTGATAAGCAGACACTGTCAAGATGGCTTCGGATGATGATTTCAGAAGCATATTCTCAGGCTGAGCTCCCTGCTCCGGCTAATGTCTGCTCACTCTACTCGTAAGGTAGGTCGATCATGGGCAGAACAATGTGGTGCTTCAGCAGAACAGATATGTAAGGCAGCCACATGGTCTTCCATTAACACATTCATTAGACATTATGCCGTTTATACCTTTGCCTCTCATGATGCTGAATTCAGGCGAAGGATTCTCCTGCCCAATCAGGAGCGTCCCCAACACTAAATTACTTTGGGAAATCCCAATGTTATCCTGTGGATAACCTGTGGACCTTGCCGGAGAAATATACGTTATGGTAAGTACTTACCTTTGATAACGATATTTCTCCTAAGTCCACAGGATCCACAGGGATCCCACCCTGACGCACCTGATTTGCGGAACCTTTTACTCACTAACCTCTTCCTTCTTGTACGGAAGGGTGTGTATGTGTGTTCTTATCGCCTGGTTACGGCTATCTATGATGCTTCTGCCTTGAGCTTTCGAATACAACTGATTTGCCTGAGCAAGGAGGCGGGGATATATGGACGGGCCCGTTGCATGCTGGGAGGCCGATTGGTGCAAAACCGCTGTCGCTTCATCATATCCCATTGTTATCCTGTGGATTTAGGATTAATACCGTTATCAACGGCAAGTTCTTACCATAACATATATTTGTATTTTTTCGTATGATATTGCAAATACTGTACATTTGCGAAGTACTACTCCCAGCTCTATCACAGATTCTGATGTTGATGCTTTTCTGAGTGCTTTGAACCTGCCTGCCGTGGACTCTGGGAGACGCTTGTCGGTTCCTTAGTGCTCCCTGGTCTCTGTCTGAAGTAGAAGCAGCTATCGATGCTATGCCAGCTGATAAAGCCCCAGGTCTAGATAACTATCCAACACATTTTGATAAATGCTATAAACACAGTTTAGCTCTCAAACTCTTAGCAGTCTTTAATGAGGCGTCTAAAACCAGGAAACTTCCTAAAGAAATGCTGGAAGCACAAGTCATAGCGATTCCAAAGCAGGGTAAAACCCCCACTATTGTACCAAAAAAATCGACCAATAGCCCTGCTAAATACGGACATCAAACTCTTCGCTAAACTAATTGCCACTTGCCTTGGTCCTCTTCTTGCCTCGCTAATTGCAGCAGACCAGGTTGGATTTTTTCCGGGCAGGCAGGCTCCAGATAATACTCAAAGAGTGTTTAACGTCATATAATACTGTGACTCTAAAAAATGTCTCTGGATGCCAAAAAGGCGTTGAATAACTGCATTGGGGGTTATCTGCAGTTGGTACTGACAATTTGGCATTCAAGTCTGGATTTTTCACTCTATTTTGGCCTTATATTCTGCTCCCTCCGCGAAGGTATCTGTAAACGGATGTATAACCTCTGGGTTTGACATTACCAATGGCACTAGATAGGGATGCCCATTGTCTCCCATTGATTTTGCTCTGGCCATTGAGCCTCTGGCTGAAAAAAATAGATCTACTGAAGACATCAGATGACCTGAGAATAGAGGGAGTTTTCCACAAAATTTATTTACAGATGATATCCTCTTATGTTTACTGCATCCTAAAACATCTCTCCCATCCCTCCACAAAGTATTAAATATGTATACAAACATTTCTTTCTACAAATTGAACACATCCAAGACTGAGGGTTTCCCTTTTATTTTCCCGGAAGCAGTAGTTAAATTACTCAAAGACAAATATAGGTACAAGTGGCAATATATATATATATATATATATATATTTATTCCTACCCGCCCCAGACCTACCTATTTTGACTATAGCATGGCTCATACATGACTTAAAGCTTGACTCTTGGCATTCAGTAGGCCTCGCAAGCTTAAAAGATATTTTTTTTCTGAGGGAAGACTTACATCTTTTTCCCAAATCCAATTTCATATTCCAACATTTTTTTTTTTTTAATAAATACCTTCAGTTGTGTCACTGGTTGAATACCTACCTTCGAAAGGTGCATGGTATCCCCTCCTTCCCCAAAATACTGTTTTCTCGACTGACTTCCTCACAACACCGAGAAGGTTTAACAAAATGGTATCAATATATAGTGATTAATTTAAAAAAAGGAAAATAACCAGCCCTTGTCAAATGGCAAAAGGTTTTATTTACAACACTGCACGAAGATGAATGGGAATCTATGTCTTACAACTGTTATAAGATGTCCAAATGTTTGAGCCACTCCGAGATGTTTTACAAACTGTGTACTTCACACCAGAGTGGCAACACAGTATATAGCCTTCCACTTCCCGGTATTGCTGGAGGAACTGTGGTTGTGTAGGTAATATCTATCATTTCTTTTGGGATTGTCATGTACTCTCATAGAAGTGTATTGCACGTGACTGTCCCTGCCGACCCTGTCGTGGCACTATTTCATCATTCTTCACACCAGCTTCTTAGTGGTGATAACAATTTGATATCTACTAAGGCTGCTATAGCACAGTTATGGAAATCAGCTACCGTGCCTTGTATACGGATCATTGAGAATAAAATTCACAAACATTATCTGCTTGACACAGCCAATTGTAAATATACTTCATCAGCCTCTTCGATACACATTAAAGTGGTTCAAGTGGAGTGAATACCGGGAGAGTTAGGGACAGTCAACTATATACTGTATACAGTAGTCCTGTAGATTTCACAATTTTAAATTCTCCGGAAGACAACACAGACTCGTGATTTACTCTGAACCCGTTATATTGAACAATTCACAATAGACATGCATGATGTACTGCTTATGTTCATCCTTGTCTGGTCCTCATGTTTCCCCCCTTATTTGATTACTTGATTGTTTGATGGTCCAGTTTCACATAAAGTACTAACTTATGTCTTTTTACCTGTGGACTTGTGAAATTTGACCACAACATTGCTTGTACACTTTACTTTATTATTGCTTAAATCAATAAAAATGTATTGTTATAAAAAAAAAAAAGAGAGAAAGACTGCTTATTTTTTTTTTTTACATAACATATTCAACTGATAAACAAGGTTACATGCTTTTTAGCAAAGGCATAGTTAGTTTTTCTCCTCAAATTGCTTTCACTTATTCTGTTACTGCTAACGGCCTCACAATATTATTATACTTAAACATTTTAAGTGCTTTTAAATGAAGTCTGTGAGAAGTACAAAAGGTGTTGAGAAGTACAAAAGGTGTTCACTGTAAATGAAAGCACAATGGGCGGTTGTTTAGCCTTACCAAAGAGCATATGGCTGATCTCCTCAGCAGAAACAGTACAGATAGCACAAAAAGAAAGAAAACAGTTGGGTAAAGGATAAACAGGTATCACCCAGTAGTAAAATTGTACACTTACCTGCTTAATAAAAGGTTTTAAGCGCTCTTCTGGGGATTTTGTACTAAAAGTCATCAAGTCCTAAAAGATAGCAAAACATGGTATTTTTAATAATTTGACTGTAAAATCTTGTACGATAGGCTGTATAAAAGTTATAATATTTCTATTTTGAGGATAAAATCTAAAATTGGAAACAAAAAGATATAACTTCACTGACCTAACAAAAAACATTCCCAATGTTTTTGAACTAAGCCTGTGATACACACAAAAGGTGTTAATGTAAACTGTAAATGTAGGTGCAATTGGCGGTTGTTTAGCCTACACTAAAAAATAAGATTTTACTTACCGATAAATCTATTTCTCGTAGTCCGTAGTGGATGCTGGGACTCCGTCAGGACCAAGGGGAATAGCGGCTCCGCAGGAGACAGGGCACAAAATTTAAACGTTTGACCACTAGGTGGTGTGTACTGGCTCCTCCCCCTATGACCCTCCTCCAAGCCTCAGTTAGGATACTGTGCCCGGACGAGCGTACACAATAAGGAAGGATTTTGAATCCCGGGTAAGACTCATACCAGCCACACCAATCACACCGTACAACTTGTGATCTGAACCCAGTTAACAGTATGACAAACGTAGGAGCCTCTGAACAGACGGCTCACAACAATAACAACCCGATTTTTTTGTAACAATAACTATGTACAAGTATTGCAGACAATCCGCACTTGGGATGGGCGCCCAGCATCCACTACGGACTACGAGAAATAGATTTATCGGTAAGTAAAATCTTATTTTCTCTGACGTCCTAGTGGATGCTGGGACTCCGTCAGGACCATGGGGATTATACCAAAGCTCCCAAACGGGCGGGAGAGTGCGGATGACTCTGCAGCACCGAATGAGAGAACTCCAGGTCCTCCTTAGCCAGGGTATCAAATTTGTAGAATTTTACAAACGTGTTCTCCCCTGACCACGTAGCTGCTCGGCAGAGTTGTAATGCCAAGACCCCTCGGGCAGCCGCCCAAGATGAGCCCACCTTCCTTGTGGAATGGGCCTTGACAGATTTAGGCTGTGGCAGGCCTGCCACAGAATGTGCAAGTTGAATTGTGCTACAAATCCAACGAGCAATCGTCTGCTTAGAAGCAGGAGCACCCAGCTTGTTGGGTGCATACAGTATAAACAGCGAGTCAGATTTTCTGACTCCAGCCGTCCTTGAAATATATATTTTCAATGCTCTGACAACGTCCAGCAACTTGGAATCCTCCAAATCGCTAGTAGCCGCAGGCACCACAATAGGCTGGTTCAGGTGAAACGCTGAAACCACCTTAGGCAGAAAGTGAGGACGCGTCCGCAGTTCTGCCCTGTCCGAATGGAAAATCAGATATGGGCTTTTATACGATAAAGCCGCCAATTCTGACACTCTCCTGGCTGAAGCCAGGGCCAGTAGCATGGTTACTTTCCATGTAAGATATTTCAAATCCACCGATTTGAGTGGCTCAAACCAATGGGATTTGAGAAAATCCAAAACTACATTAAGATCCCACGGTGCCACTGGGGGCACAACCGGGGGCTGTATATGTAGTACTCCTTTTACAAAAGTCTGGACTTCAGGAACTGAAGCCAATTCTTTCTGGAAGAAAATCGACAGGGCCGAAATTTGAACCTTAATGGACCCTAATTTGAGGCCCATAGACAATCCTGTTTGCAGGAAATGTAGGAATCGACCCAGTTGAAATTCCTCCGTCGGGGCCTTCCTGGCCTCACACCACGCAACATATTTTCTCCAAATGCGGTGATAATGTTGTGCAGTCACCTCCTTCCTGGCTTTTACCAGGGTAGGGATGACCTCTTCCGGAATGCCTTTTTCCCTTAGGATTCGGCGTTCAACCGCCATGCCGTCAAACGCAGCCGCGGTAAGTCTTGGAATAGACACGGTCCCTGCTGAAGCAGGTCCCGTCTTAGAGGTAGAGGCCACGGATCTTCCGTGAGCATCTCCTGAAGTTCCGGGTACCAAGTTCTTCTTGGCCAATCCGGAGCCACGAGTATCGTTCTTACTCCCCTTTGCCGTATAATTCTCAGTACTTTTGGTATGAGAGGCAGAGGAGGAAACACATACACTGACTGGTACACCCATGGTGTTACCAGAGCGTCTACAGCTATTGCCTGAGGGTCTCTTGACCTGGCGCAATACCTGTCCAGTTTTTTGTTGAGGCGGGACGCCATCATGTCCACCATTGGTCTTTCCCAATGGACCACAATCATGTGGAAGACTTCTGGATGAAGTCCCCACTCTCCCGGGTGCAGATCGTGTCTGCTGAGGAAGTCTGCTTCCCAGTTGTCCACTCCCGGGATGAACACAGCTGACAGTGCTAACACATGATTTTCTGCCCAGCGGAGAATCCTTGCAGCTTCTGCCATTGCCCTCCTGCTTCTTGTGCCGCCCTGTCTGTTTACGTGGGCGACTGCCGTGATGTTGTCCGACTGAATCAACACCGGCTGACCCTGAAGCAGAGGTTTTGCCAGGCTTAGAGCATTGTTCCTTGTGGACAATTTTATCCGCTGATGCATCTGCAGATGCGATCCGGACCATTTGTCCAGCAGATCCCACTGAAAAGTTCGTGCATGGAATCTGCCGAATGGAATCGCTTCGTAAGAAGCTACCATTTTTCCCAGGACTCTTGTGCATTGATGCACAGATACTTTTCCTGGTTTTAGGAGGTTCCTGACTAGATCGGATAACTCCCTGGCTTTCTCCTCCGGAAGAAATACCTTTTTCTGAACAGTGTCCAGAATCATCCCTAGGAACAACAGACGTGTCGTCGGGATCAGTTGGGATTTTGGAAAATTCAGAATCCACCCGTGTTGTTGGAGCACTACTTGGGTTAGTGCTACTCCGACCTCCAGCTGTTCTCTGGATCTTGCCCTTATCAGGAGATCGTCCAAGTAAGGGATAATTAAGACGCCTTCTCTTCGAAGAAGGATCATCATTTCGGCCATTACCTTGGTAAAGACCCGGGGTGCCGTGGACAATCCAAACGGCAGCGTCTGAAACTGATAATGACAGTTTTGGACCACGAACCTGAGGTACCCTTGGTGTGAAGGACAAATTGGAACATGAAGGTAAGCATCCTTGATGTCCAAGGACACCATAAAATCCCCTTCTTCCAGATTCGCTATCACTGCTCTGAGTGACTCCATCTTGAACTTGAATTTTTGTATGTACAGGTTCAGAGATTTTAGATTTAGAATCGGTCTTACCGAGCCGTCCGGCTTCGGTACCACAAATAGCGTGGAGTAATACCCCTGTCCCTGTTGTAGGAGGGGTACCTTGACTATCACCTGCTGAGAATACAGCTTGTGAATGGCCTCCAATACCGTCGCCCTGTCGGAGGGAGACGTTGGCAAAGCAGACTTTAGGAAACGGCGAGGAGGGGACTTCTCGAATTCCAACCTGTAACCCTGAGATACTACCTGCAGGATCCAGGGGTCCACCTGCGAGTGAGCCCACTGTGCGCTGAAATGTTTGAGGCGACCCCCCACCGCCCCTGAGTCTGCTTGTAAGGTCCCAGCGTCATGCTGACGCCTTTGTAGAAGCCGGGGAGGGCTTCTGCTCCTGGGAAGGAGCTGCTTGTTGCAGTCTCTTACCCTTTCCTTTGCCTCGGGGCAAATAGGAATGTCCTTTTGCTCGTTTGTTCTTATAGGAACGAAAGGACTGCGGCTGAAAAGCCTGCGGCTTTTTCTGCTGGGAGGTGACCTGGGGTAAAAAGGTGGATTTTCCGGCCGTTGCCGTGGCCACCAGATCCGATAGACCGACCCCAAATAATTCCTCCCCCTTATACGGCAATACTTCCATATGTCGTTTGGAATCCGCATCACCTGACCACTGGCGCGTCCATACACTTCTTCTGGCAGATATGGACATCGCACTTACTCTTGATGCCAGAGTGCAAATATCTCTCTGTGCATCTCGCATATAAAGAAATGCATCCTTTAACTGCTCTATAGTCAGTAAAATACTGTCCCTATCCAGGGTATCAATATTTTCAGACAGTGACTCCGACCAAGCCACGCCAGCACTGCACATCCAGGCTGAGGCGATTGCTGGTCTCAGTATAACACCCGTATGTGTGTATATACTTTTTAATGTATTCTCCAGCCTCCTATCAGCTGGATCCTTGAGGGCGGCCGTATCAGGAGACGGTAACGCCACTTGCTTTGATAAGCGTGTGAGCGCCTTATCCACCCTAGGAGGTGTTTCCCAGCGCGCCCTAACCTCTGGCGGGAAAGGGTATAATGCCAATAACTTCTTTGAAATTAGCAGTTTTCTATCTGGGGTAACCCACGCTTCATCACACACTTCATTCAGTTCCTCTGATTCAGGAAAAACTATCGGTAGTTTTTTCACACCCCACATAATACCCCTTTTTGTGGTACTTGCAGTATCAGAGATATGCAAAGCCTCCTTCATTGCCGTGATCATATAACGTGTGGCCCTACTGGAAAATACGTTTGTTTCTTCACCGTCGACACTGGATTCAGTGTCAGTGTCTGGGTCTGTGTCGACCGACTGAGGTAAAGGGCGTTTTACAGCCCCTGACGGTGTCGGAGACGCCTGGACAGGTACTAACTGGTTTGCCGGCTGTCTCATGTCGTCAACCAACTTTTGTAGCGTGCTGACACTATCCCGTAATTCCATAAACAAAGCCATCCATTCTGGTGTCGACTCCCTAGGGGGTGACATCACCATTACAGGCAATTGCTCCGCCTCCACGCCAACATCGTCCTCATACATGTCGACACACACGTACCGACACACAGCAGACACCCAGGGAATGCTCTGATAGAAGACAGGACCCCACTAGCCCTTTGGGGAGACAGAGGGAGAGTTTGCCAGCACACACCCAAGCGCTATAAATATATATAGGGACAACCTTAATAAGTGTGTTCCCTTTATAGCAGCTCAAATATTATAAATATCGCCAATAAGTGCCCCCCCTCTCTGTTTTTACCCTGTTTCTGTAGTGCAGTGCAGGGGAGAGTCCTGGGAGCCTTCCTCGCAGCGGAGCTGGGCAGGAAAATGGCGCTGTGTGCTGAGGAGAATAGGCCCCGCCCCCTTTTCGGCGGGCTTCTTCTCCCGGTATTTTTTTGGAACCTGGCAGGGGTTAAATACATCCATATAGCCCCAGGGGCTATATGTGATATATTTTAGCCAGAATAGGTATATTACATTGCTGCCCAGGGCGCCCCCCCCAGCGCCCTGCACCCTCAGTGACCGCTGGTGTGAAGTGTGCGGAGAGCAATGGCGCACAGCTGCAGTGCTGTGCGCTACCTCATGAAGACTGAGACGTCTTCTGCCGCCGGTTTCTGGACCTCTTCTCTATTCGGCATCTGCAAGGGGGTCGGCGGCGCGGCTCCGGTGACCCATCCAGGCTGTACCTGTGATCGTCCCTCTGGAGCTAGTGTCCAGTAGCCTAAGAAGCAAATCCATCCTGCACGCAGGTGAGTTCACTTCTTCTCCCCTAAGTCCCTCGTTGCAGTGAGCCTGTTGCCAGCAGGACTCACTGAAAATAAAAAAACCTAACAAACTTTTTCTAAGCAGCTCTTTAGGAGAGCCACCTAGATTGCACCCTGCTCGGACGGGCACAAAAACCTAACTGAGGCTTGGAGGAGGGTCATAGGGGGAGGAGCCAGTACACACCACCTAGTGGTCAAACTTTTAAATTTTGTGCCCTGTCTCCTGCGGAGCCGTTATTCCCCTTGGTCCTGACGGAGTCCCAGCATCCACTAGGACGTCAGAGAAATCACAGTAATGACAACATATGTTCTAGAATCAATTTTTAGATTATTTTAGATTAATATGGCCTTGAGAGCAACTACAAGTGCCTACAAGATTGTTGGGTATGTTACAGTGTTCGGCTGAATAGCATTTAAAATATTAACATTGATAATCTGGGAGGAACATGATTTATAGTTGTTAACTAGACATAAAACATTACTTCCGCAGGGACATTATAATGAACTCGGCTTAATACAGAATACAGGTTGAACCCGATGGGCATTTTGCCTATTTTCAACCTCATTAACTATGTTACTTGTATGTATAAAATAAAATATCTACTAAAAAGACTGTTTCATAGAAAACAGGCCACAGCAAATAGGTCAGTGATATCAATTTTATATTCTTTGATTTTATGTTGTCCTCAGAACATGCCTGCCTTTGTGCGCAACATCAGCCCAAATGTCTTGTCGTTTATTTTTAACACCAACAGACCCTCCACCACCCCTAAAAATAAACAAACAAAGAAATAAATAAATAAAAAAACAAGAAAAGCGTAGAGTGAGGAGTTGAAAAAATGAGGGGAGAAAAATATACGTTATGGTAAGAACTTACCGTTGATACGTCCACAGGATAACATTGGGGCATGATGAAGCAACAGAGGATTTGCCCCAAACGGTCAAAGCTTTTCGGCCTCCCAGCATGCAACGGGCCCGTCCGTATATCCCTGCCTCCTGACTCAGGCAAATCAGTTGTTTTTCCAAAGCTCAAGGCATGAGCATCGTAGATAGCCCTAATCAGGCGAGAACAACACACATGCATACCCTTCCATGCAAGAAGGAAGAGGTTAATGAGTAAAAGGATCCTTAAATCAGGTGCATCAGGGTGGGATCCCTGTGGATCCTTTGATCTTAGGAGAAATACTGTTATCAATGGTAAGTTCTTACCATAACGTATATTTCTACTGCAGGGTCCACAGATTTATCCACAGGATAACATTGGGATTTCCCAAAGCAATTTAGTGGTGGGGATGATCCTGATTGGACAGGAGAATCCTTCGCCCAAATTCAGCGTCATAAGAGGCAAAGGTATCAACGGCATAATGTCTAATGAATGTGTTAATGGAAGACCATGTGGCTGCATAACATACTGTATCTGTTCTGCTGAAGCACCACATTGTGCTGCCCATGATGGGCCTACCTTATGAGTAGAGTAAGCAGAGACATCAGCTGGAATAGGGAGATCAGCTTGAGAATATGCTTCCGAAATCATCATCCGAAGCCACCTTGCCAGAGTCTGCTCATCAGCAAGCCATCCTCTTTTGTAAAATCTGTAGAGAACAAAGAGAATCTCTCTTTCTGATAGCACTGGTACAATCTACGTAGATCCTTAAGGCACGGACCACGTCCAGAGATGCATCTGCCGCAGAAAGGCCCGGTTCCTGGAAAGCGAGACTACAATTTCTTCGTTTAACTGGAATTTAGACACTATCTTAGGGAAGATACCCAGATGTACTTCTGAGAATTGCTCTATCTGGATAAAAAAATAATAATAATCAGAAATGGAGTACGACACAACAATGCCGCTAAATCTGAAACTATTCTAGCTGAAGCCATGGCCAGTAGAAAGAGATCTTTAGCTGTCAACCATTTAAGATCCTCTCTTTTAAGTGGTTCAAATGGGACAACTTGAAGGGCCTTTAGGACTAAACTTAAGTCCCAAGGCACTGTAGGAGGAACAATAAGAGGTTGAATGAGCAGCATTCCCTGGAAAACAGTGCACACATCCTGTCGGTTGGCAATTTTCTTTTGGAACCATACAGTCAATGCTGACACTTGCACTCTCAAAGAAGCCACCTTTAAACCTTTTATTCATTCCTTCCTGAAGGAATGCAAAGACCCTGGAAAACTCTGAAAAACCTAGGGTCAAATTTCCTTTCGCTGCACCATTGAAGATAGGTTTGCCATATTCGGTGATAAATGCGAGCTGAGGAAGGTTTCCTTGCTCTGAGCATTGTTTGAATTACCTGTTGTGAGAATCCTCTTGACTTCATGATAGAGGTATCAAGAGCCACACCGTCAAAGACGGACGATCAAGGTGTCTGTGATAACAAGGACCTTGACTCAGTAGATCTGGATGTTGAGGGAGTAGGAATGGAGCATCCATCGACAGCCTCTGCAGATCTATGTACCAATGTCTTCTGGGCCAAGCCGGAGCTATTAGTATCATGGCACCCTTTCCCTGTTTTACCCTGGGTAATAAGGCGATTGGTGGAAACACATAGGCCAGATGAAAGTCACATCTCTCCGACAGGGCATCCACAGAGACTGCTCTGGGATCCTTTGTTCTTGACCCGTATGCCAGAACTTTGTTGTTCTGACGAGACACCATGAGATCTATCTCCGGCAACCCCCACCTCTCGAACAGGGTCTGGAAGACCTCTGGGTGTAGAGGCCATTCACTTGCATGAATGGCATGTCGACTGAGAAAGCCCGCTTCCCAGTTTAGAACTCTAGGGATGAATACTGTGGACAAGGCTGTATGAAGTTCTGCCCACTTTAATTTGTGGCTGACCTCCTTCATTGCTTTTTCGCTGCGAGATCCTCCCTGATGGTTGAGGTACGCTACTGCCGTCGCACTGTCCGAACGGTTCTGAAATGGTTTCCCCTGAAGGATGTCCTTTGCCTGAATCAGTGCCATGTATATGGCCCGAAGTTCCAATATATTTATTGGCAGGCAACTTTCTTCCTTGGTCCACTGCCCCTGGAAACAAAACCTTCTTGACACCGCTCCCCAGCCCTGAAGGCTGGCATCCGTTGACAGAATTTCCTAAGCAGATATCTAAAGGGGTCTCCCTTTGTCCAGATGGGATGACTGTAGCCGTCCAGGCTAACGACCTCCTTACTTCTAAAGAAAGGACCTTAGTCTGTGTTTTTATTGTTTATATTATGTGTATATTATTTATTTTATGAAAAGCATTCCATTTGGTAAGGAACAGATGTTGCAGAGGCCTCGTATGGAACCGAGTATACTATACCATGTCGAATGTTGATACCATTAATCCCAACACACGCATTGCTGCGTGAATGGAAACCCTTCGACTGTGTAGAAGCTCCCGAATCCTTGACTGAACTTTGGATATTTTGTTCAGAGGTAAAGTTACTCTCTGATGGCTCGAATCCAATGCAGCCAAGTGAGTCATCCGCTGTGACGGAACCAGAAACAATTTTGCCCAATTTATGAGCACACCATGCTTCTGGAGACGTTATTGTCTGTTGCAGATGACACAGAAGCAAATCCTGAGACTGTGCCAGGATTAAAAGATCGTCACGGTATGGGAAAATTCTTATCCCCTGCTTGCGGAGATAAGCTGCCATTACCACCATACTTTTGGTAAACATTCTAGGAGCTTTAGCCAGGCCAAATGGCAGGGCTTGGAACTGAAAATACTGTTGGAGAGCAAACCTGAGATAGCGCTGATGGGACAGGGCTTTGGGAACATGTAGGTAAGCACTTATTATCAGTTTCTTACATAGCGCAGCATATTCCGTTGCACTTTAAAACTAGAACAGTTATAGAACAAAATTGGGCAAAGTCAGACAGAGGTAGGAAGGCCCTGCTCGCAAGCTAACAATCTATAGGGAAATAGACATCGATACACAAGGATAGATGCTACCTATTGCATAATGGTCCACCAGATTGCCAGGTTCTTAATGGGTTGTATGATATGTTAACCCAGCAATGTTGGAAGACAAAATCTGTGAGGTTATGTGGACTGTACAGAGAGGATGTAATTGGATAAGGAAGCATTGAACGTTATGTGGGTGGGTCTGGAATTTGGTAGGCTTGTCTGAAGAGATGAGTTTTCAGGGAACGTTTGAAGGTTTGGAGACTAGAGGATAGTCTTATTGTGCGTAGGAGGGAATTCCACAGAGTGGGTGAAGCCTGGATAAAGTCCTGTAATTCTGAGTGGGAACACTACATGTGGATGAGAGACGCAGATCTTGTGCAGAGCGGAGAGGTCTGGTAGGGAGATATTTTGAGATGAGTGAAGAGATGTATGATGGTGCAATTTGGTTAATAGCCTTGTATGTAAGTAAAAATATTTTATATTTAACACGGTAGAATACCGGTAACCAATGGAGGGACTGAGAGCGGATCAGCAGTCGAAGAACATCTAGCGAGGAAGATTAGCCTCGCAGCTGCATTTAAACTGGATTGTAGTGGTGAGAGCCTATGTTTGGGAAGACCATTAAGAAGACTATTACAATAATCAATGCGGGAGATAATGAGTGCATGGATTAGAGTTTTTGCAGTGTCTTGTGTAAGATAAGGGCATATTTTGGATATGTTTTTTAAGTGCATGTAACATGATTTAGAGACAGATTGAATGTGTGGAACAAAGGACAGTTCAGAGTCAAGGGTGACACCTAGGCAGCGAGCTTGTGGGGTGGATAGTCACTTTCTCAACAGGTATGGAAATTTCAGGTTGGTAACTACTCTTGGCTGGTGGGAAAATAATTCTGTTTTGGAAATGTTGAGTTTAAGGTGGCGAGATGACATCCAAGATGAAATGGCAGACAGGCATTCAGTGACACGAGCCAATACAGATGGTGATAAATCTTGGGAGGATAGGTAGATCTGAGTATCATCAGCGTACAAATGATACTGAAATCTGAAGGAGCGGATTAGTTTACCAAAAGATGAGGTATAGATTGAGAACAGCAGAGAACCCAAGACTGAGCCTTGTGGTACTCCAACTGATAGAGGTAGAATAAGAGAAGTGAACACTGAAATAACACTTAGATAAGTACTGTAGGATGAGAACCAAGTAAGGGCTGTGTCCTGAAGACCTAGGGATTGTAGTGTTTATATGAGAAGAGAGTGGTCAACAGTGTCAAAAGCAGCAGAGAGATCTAGAAGAATAAGAAGTGTGTAATGGCCTTTCGATCTAGCAGTGGCTAGATCATTCACTACTTTGGTCAGTGACGTCTCTGTGGCGTGTTGGGCACGAATGCCTGACTGAAGTGGGTCCAGTAAGTTGTGGTAGTTAAGAAAGTAAGGCAAGTGTAGGCACGTCTCTCAAGTATCTTGGAGGGACATGGTAGCTGAGAAATGGGACGGTAGTTAGAGTGTGTGTTTGGTTAAGCATCCTGGATATCCAGGGATACCATAAAATCCCCTGGCTCCATAGCCAAAATGACGGAACCATAAAGTTTCCATGCGAAAACGAGGCACCCAAATGTACTTGTTCAGGACTTTGAGATTGAGTATGGGCCGGAACGACCCATTTGGCTTCTGGACTAGAAATAGGTTGGAGTAAAAACAATGTCCTCTTTGTGCAGGAGGAACTGGCATGATTACTACTGACTGAAGCAATTTCTGAACTGTCTCTTGCAAAGTCCTGGTCTTCGTCTCTATCAGAGATGGGTTGGTACAAAAAAACCTTTGAGGAGGGCGCTTCTTTAAAGAATAAGTATAACTGAGATATACCGCTTCTTGCACACAGACGTCTGTTGTAGACTGCTGCCAAATCTGTGCAAATTGAAGAAGTCGGCCTCCCACCCTGGGATCCCCCAGGTGGAGGCCTGCACCATCAGGCTGATGGTTTATCTTCTGCTTTAGAAACCGGTCCTCTGGTTAGTGTTACCAGACTTGCTGTATTGGGACTGTTTGCCATCACCCTTTCCTTTTGCTTTTCCTTGAGACCAAAAGGACTGAAAAGCTGGAACTTTAGGCTTGAATTTGTATGTGGAATGAAACTTTACCTTCTTGGAGTCTGCTTCTGACTCCACAAAACTGGTTAATTCTATACCGAAAAGAATATTTCCAGAAAAAGGTAAAGACAAAACCTTTTTAGATTCTGTATCAGCTTTCCATGTTTGTAGCCAAACTGCTCTGCAAGCGGTTACTGTTGAAGCCGATGCTTGAGAGGCAATTGTACCCATATCCAAGGCTGCTTCTTCCAAAAATATTGCAGCCTGTTTGATATGTGCAACATGGGATATTTGCTGTCTAGAGGTTATTGAAAGATCACCTTCCAATGCATCAGCCACTGCTTTTGCCATGCAGGCTGAAGCCATGGCATGTCTTATGACTGCCCCAGACAAGAAAAAAATGTATGTTTTTTTAGAAAACCATCCACAATCCTATCCATGACATCATTTAATGATGTTGAAGGCTGAGGTAATGTAGATTTTCACACTAATTGAATAACATGCTTATCTACTTTGGGGGCCACCTCCCCCTTTAAACAGTCGCCAGCCGGAAGAGGTTATTTGGAATTCCATTTCCTAAGAATTTTAAACTTCTTACTGGGCATATCCCAAGCCTCTTACATAATTTCTGTCAGCTGATTTGACCCAGGAAACTCAGTCTTAACTGTTTTGGGACGTTTAAACACAGGTGCCTTTGATTTTATCACAGGCTCTGCTAATTCTTCTAAGGATAGAATGGCTTTCATTGCATTCATTATCTCAGATATGTCCACTGAGCTGAGACCTTCTTCCTCATCTTCGTATGCAGAACCAGAGTGTAATGAGTCTTCATCCTCCGACAAATCCTCATCTGAATCATGTGTAGACTGTAAAGATGTTGTTTCATGTCTATGTGATTTACCTACCACTGGCCTTTCAGCCTGTTTCTTTTGGGAGGCTGCTACTTCCCCTGCTGGAAGTGATAAACCGTAGGTGGGAAGCTGCATGCATGGGTTAACTGTGTAACCTATCCCTGGTAAAGAAGTATGAATTATCCGCTCAGCTAAACTGGATAATGTTTGTGAAACATAGCCCAAAGGGGGTTCATCTTGCACCTGTGTCTGCCTTGTATTTTTCAACACCTTGGTGAAAGCGAAAACAATTTGCACACAAACCATCCTGAACCAGATCCCGAGAGGTTAACCCAGCTTTGCAAGACAAACATGATATGAGTGTTGGTGCTGCTGTGAGTGTATTTTCCTCACCCTTGCAGCTCTTAGACATGATAAATAACCAGACACTTGCACAGTGTACTACACAATTTGTGACTGTAATCACTTTTAAGTTTTATTAAAATGACATACAATCTGACCCTACCCTGCTTTGCGCCAGCATTAAGAATTGGAATAGACAGAAAAAACTGACAGAATTATAGTAAAGTCAGCAATCACACTAGAAATCAGTAACAGGTTATACATTAGTATAAACAGGATTTTGATACCTACCGGTAAATCCTTTTCTCCTAGTCCGTAGAGGATGCTGGGGTCCACTTCATGACCATGGGGTATAGATGGTTCTGCAGGCGCCATGGGCACTCTTAAGACTTTTCAATGGGTGTGAACTGGCTCCTCCCTCTATGCCCCTCCTCCAGACCCCAGTTATAGGAACTGTGCCCAGGGAGCCGAGACCTTCCTCCTCCTGTTCATATGACGAACCAGAGTTTATTGAACTTTCATCCTTCGATGAATCTTCATCTGAAACATGTGTAGCCTCTGAGGATGAAGATTTACTTACCACTGGCTTATCACCCTGTTTCTTTTGAGAGGCTGCTGCTTGAAGTGATAAACCGCAGGTGGGAAGCTGCATGTAAGGGTTAATCATGTAACCTACAGTATCCCTTGGTACAGGAGTTAGAATTATCCGCTCAGCTATACTGGATGTTTGTGCAAACATAGCCCAAGGTGGACCAACCTGCACCTGAATTTGCCTTTTTTTTTTTTTCAAGAGACCCTGGTGAAGCTAAAACAATTTGAACACAAACAATCCTGAACCAGATCCTGAGAGGTTAACCCAGCTTTGCAAGACAAACATGATATGAGTGTTGGTGTTGCTGTGAGTATCTTTCTCACCTTTGCCGCTCATAGACATGATAAATAATCAACACTTACACAGTGTACTACACAATTTGTGACTGTAATCACTTTAAGCTTTTTAAAGTGACATACAATCCAACCCTACCCTGCTTATGCACCAGCACTGAGGATCAGAATAGAAAATAATTGATCGAATATACAGTAAAGTCAGCAATTACACTAGCAGTCAGTCAAGTTATACATTATTATAATAAGCAATATGAGCACATAATCAACTACAATACATCTCAAGTAAGAACATACTACTGAATCATGTTTAAAAAGATCTACCTTATTCAGACGCATCGCAAAAGAAACAACAGTAATCGTATACAGACTCGTATGCATTAGGCACTTATCTAACTATTCAAACTAAAAATGTAGTGCTGTATTACCCGTACGCAGTACAGGGAGATAGAGTGGATCCAGACGCTACTAGTGTACACTGACGATCCATGAAGCTATAGTGAACACAAACGCTCAGTGAACACTGACGCTCCAGTCACACAGCCTCCTATGCTGTGACTGGATCCCCTTTCTATACAGCGTCTCAGATGGAAGCGGGAACACAGTTCGTGGCCTGAGACTCAGAGGAAACTGTCCATGAACCGGGGGGAGGGGCAATCAGGAGAGCACCTAACTCCCCACTGCTGACCTCAACCCTAGGGATCTCGGCCTCATACTATTCCTGGAGCCTATGATCCCTAAGGCCTAGCGCTGATGCACCCGAGTTGGCAGCCGCATCAGCGACTGTTTGGTAGTCTCCGCTCAAAACAGTGCGGAACCAATGCCTTAACTGCTCCCCGTGCTCCTGCTACAGCCTGGTAAACATCTGCTAAACCTGCTAGTATATCCAACAGACGCCCGCTGAAACAGCACTGTACTTGTGGGTAAGCGTTGTCGCGACCCGGCGAAGTTGTTGTTGGAACGACTCTTTCTAAAGGTATGTATAAGACGCTTTTTAGAAAGATCACTCAAGAAAAAATAGTAAGACAATAAAAGCAAAATAAGAAAGCTTAGGGCTGCTAAAAAACAGCAGCCCTCTGACCATGGTCCGGCTTCTGCCGCACCAAACAAAAAAATTAATTTGCCTGAACCAGGAGGCGGGGATATAGGTAGGAGTTAGCACTTTATAATCTAGCCCTTGGGAGAGGTGTAGAGAGAGGCTAAACCCAACGTTCCTGAAGACATTCTGCAACAAACTTCGACCAGTGTATTTTGTTGCCCAGCAACTATCTGCATCAGACGCATCCAATGTATTTTGCCGCACAGTGATTACTGCAGCAGACACATGTATATCGCTCATCATATTTTACACGGAAGCGGGACAATCAGTTCAAAACCGTAGTTAATTTGCCACCTGAGCTGCGATCCCTGGTGGTATACTGTTGAAACGCCCCGTGTCAGCGCTGTCCAGTAGCATACAACCCAAGACAGCCAGGCTGCGTACACAAATGCAACTTCTCGCAAGCAGGAAAACAGGATTTTATATACCTATCAGTAAATCCTTTTCTTGTAGTCCATAGAGGATGCTGGAGTCCATTTAGTACCATGGGGTAGAGACGGGTCCACTTGGAGCCATGGGCACTTTAAGGAGTTTAATAGTGTGGGATGGCACCTCCCTCTATGCCCCTACTACCAGACTCGGTCTAGAAACTGTGCCCGAGGAGACGGACATACTTCCAGAGAAGGAAATACACAGATAGTGGTGAGATTCACACCAGCTCACACATAACAAAAAGGAAAGCCAAGCTAACCAACGTGAAACATTTCAGCAATGGCTGAACTAACAATACTTAACCAAGTAACTGTGCAGGAAACACGAAGCACTGGGCGGGCGCCCAGCATCCTCTACGGACTACGAGAAAAGGATTTACCGGTAGGTATATACAATCCTGTTTTCTCTTACGTCCTAGATGATGCTGGGGTCCATTTAGTACCATGGGGATGTAGCAAAGCCCCAAGTACAGGAGGGAGAGTGCAGAGGTTCCTGCAGAACAGATTGACCAACTATTAGGTCCTCAGAGGCCAAAGTATCGAACTTGTAGAACTTAGCAAACGTGTTCGACCCTGACCAAGTAGCTGCTCGGCAAAGCTGAAGAGCCGAGACACCCCGGGCAGCCGCCCAGGAAGAACCCACTTTACGGGTAGAGTGGGCTTGAACAGATTTTGGAATCGGAAATCCTGCTTTTGAATAAGCATTCTGGATCGTACAGTAAGATTGATCCAGCGAGAAAAAAGCAAATTATACTTACCGATAATTTCATTTCTTCAAGATACTTCATGGCAGACCTTACTTCTGGGATTGTATCCCATTCCTAACTTTAGACAGGGAATTTTTCAACTCACTTAGGGACCACCCACTTTGGGTATATAGTCCTTCTCCTCCCCTTCCTCCATTAGTCTTTTGAGTGTCTCCTACGACCACGCTTTATTAAAACCTTACTAAGGGAGGGTATATTGTAGGCTGCCATGAAGTATCTTGAAGAAATTAATTTATCGGTTAAGTATAATTTGCTTTTTTCTCCTACGCTACTTCATGGCAGCCCTTACTTCTGGGTTATACCAACACTCAGTATAGGGAGAGCAATATAAATACAGAAGAGACATTGTTTTATTGCTGAAAATGATAATTTGTTTATTCCAATGCCACATCAAGGATACACTTTCCAAAGTGGGCGTCTACAACATCTACTGCATAATGACTAGAGAATGTATGTATGTATGGAAGACCATGTAGCTGCTGCACATATGTCTTTCGCCGACAGCCGAGCCTTCCTATCCCAAGAAGCTGCCACAGCCCTGGTAGAGTGTGCCTTTAGCTCCCCCGGTACCTTACAACCATTCTGCTTGTAAATAAACGTCAGGAGTTCCCTAATCCACCTGGAAATGGCTTGTTTTGTAGGTTTCTCGCCCTTCCTTGCTCCTGAATGTAACACAAACAAGTTTTACGAAACTCTAACTCTCTCCAAGTAGACTGAGTTTGCTCTTATTAGATCCAAATTATGCATTCTCTCCTCCTCATCATTCTGTGGATGTGGATAGAAAGAAGGTAACACAATGTCCTGATTAAAATGGAAATCGGACACCACTTTAGGCAGAAAATCTGGATTAGTTCTTAGACCAAGTACATCTGGAAGGAAATTGAGATAAGGCTCCTCTGACCACAAAGTCTGTAGCTCTCCAACTCTTCTGGCTGAGGTGATGGCCATCAAAAACACTACTTTCCAAGTCTGAAATTTCATCAAGACTTCCTGTGATGGTTCAAACGAGGACAACATTAATGAATTTAGAACCAAATTTAAATCCCATGAAGCGAAAACCGACCTAACCCGAGGTCTTATCCTTTTAATTGCCTGACGGAACTTCTTCACTAGACTCTCGTTGGACAATCTTCGTTCCAACAGGACACTCACAGCTGCTATCTGGACCTTGATAGTGGATACTGCCAGCCCCTTTTCAAAGCCATCAAACAAAAATTGTAAGACTTGAGACATCTCTGCTTCCTGCAGGTTAAATCTTGAACTGGACCAAGAAATGAAAGTTTTCCAGATTCTATAATAGACCTTAGAGGATAGTTTTTTCCTCGACCGAATCAGCAAATTAACAACTTGGTCAGTTAAACCCTTCTTCAGTAATTGCTGTTCAATTTCCATGCCGTCAAATGGAGTTGCTGTAGACTCGGGTGCAGCAATGGACCCTGATGTAACAGATCCATTACTAGCGGCAACGTTCAGGGTTCCCCTACTCCCTACTGCCATCCTCAGAATTGAGGGAAACCACACTCTCTTCGGCCAATATTATTATGACTTGCGCCCTTTCCTCCCTGATTTCCTTAGAATACTTGTAATCATTGGAAACGGAGGCAATACATATGCTAGCTTGAACCTCCATGGGAGAGAAAAGACATCCACTCCCCCTGTTCCTGGGAGATGATATCGGGAGAAGAACAGAGGAACTTTCGCATTGACGTGCGTAGCCATTAGATATACCTGAGGCTGGCCAAATTTCTGTACAGTCTGCCTGAACACTGTCGTTCAATTCTCATTCTCCTGGTAGCACCTCTTGCCGACTGAGGAAATCCGCCACAGAATTGTCTACTCCTGGAACATGTAGCGCGGATAGGGACTCAAGATGACCTTCTGCCCAATGTAGTATGTTTGACACCTCTTCAATTAACACCTGACTTCTGGTGCCGCCTTGCCGATTGAGATAGGCTACCACTGCTACATTGTCTGAAAACACTGAGATTTTTCCCCTGTAATTGCTCCTGGAAATATCTCATCGCCTTCCACACGGCTCTCATTTCTCTGTGGTTTGAAAACAGTATTATTTCTTCCCGGTTCGATCTGCCTTGGCAGTTCTGCTGCAACAAGTGTGCCCCCCATCCTACTGCACTTGCATTCGTCGTTAGTATAAGATAGTGACGATCTTACAAAGCCGTTTTTCTGTCGACCAGTTCTGCTTCCATCCACCAGTCTAGGGAGCGTCTTGCCTTTTGACATAACTATGTGATAATTCAGGGAATAACCTCTCCGACAGTAGTTTAGGATATCTAGCTGAAGATCTCTCATCAGCCATCTTGCCCAAGGGATTACGTCTATGGTGGAGGACATCATCCCTAAAAGATGCATTCTCTGGCGCAGTGTCACACTGCTGCACTCTTTTAGCAGAGAAACCAGATCCCGAATTTTTGAGCACCTTTCTTCCGAAAAACCTATCATATAACTGATAGTATCCACCTGTACTCTGAAAAACTAGATATTTTGCCTTGGTTCTAGCTGGCCTTTTTCCCAGTTTATTATCCAGCCATGCCTTTGTAGGATCTGCAGCGTCACTTCCAATGCTCCTTTTACTTCCCGACTCAACTCTCTGGATACTAGTAGGTCGTCTAGATATGACCAGATTGCTATTCTTCGTCTTCTTATCACGGTCAACAGTGCCGACAGGACCTTGGTAAAAATCATTGGAGACGTCTTTCAGACCGAAAGGGAGACAAATAAACTTAAAAAGTTTGCCCTCATGGTAGCGTCTGAGCCGGAAGTGAGGTCATTTAGTTCATGAAACGAGAAACAAGCGGGAACTGGCCATGAACTCGGAGGAGGGACGGCCAGGAGAGCGTCTGAATCCCCCTGTTGACTTTAACTCCCAGGATCGTGGCCTCTACCTAGTCCTGGCGCCTATGATACCCGGAGCGTAGCGCTGTCGCACTCTAGATGTCTGGCGCATCAACACACTGTTTGTAGTCTCCACCAAATTAGTGTAGCTGTGTCCTGACCCCTCTAGTAAGAGGAAGTCCATAGACTCACCGTCTTCCCATGCTACGGCCACAACCTGGTTACGTCTGCTGGACCTGCTAGAACATCCGACACAGACGCCCGTCGAGACAGCACTGATACCCGAAGGTAAGCGTTGTTGAAACCCGGTGGGGATTTGCTGGAGCAACTCTTTCTAGTATGCATTTTAGACGCTGTTAAGAGAAGTCGCTCAAACAAAAACAATACAGTAAGTCTATAAAAATAAAATAATAAAAGCTTGAGGCTGCTCTCACAGCAGCCCTATGACCATGCAGCTTCCTGCCGCACCAAGCCAAAAACTGATCTGACTGAGTCAGTGGGCGGGACTATATAGTGGAGGCCCCAATGCATCCTGGGAGGCCACAAAGCTCGTGACCATGTTGGTGCCATTTTCGCTGTCGCTCGACAATATCCCAATGTTATCCTGTGGACCCAGCCAGAGAAAAATTCTTATCCCCTGCTTGCGGAGATAAGCTGCCATAACCAACCATAATCTTGGTAAATACTCTGGAGGCTGTGGCTAACCCAAAGGGTAAGGCTTGGAACTGAAAAGGTTGCTGGAGGATGGCAAACCTGAGATAACACTGATGGGACAATGATACAGGAACATGCAGGTAAGCATCCTGTATATCAAGAGATACCATGTAATCACCTGGTTCCATGGCCAAAACTATGGAGCGTAACATCTCCATGTGGAACCGTGGTACATAAATGTATTTGATTAACATTTTGAGATTGAGAATTGGCCGGGATGACCCATTTGGCTTCTGAACCAAATATAGGTTGGAGTAAAAACCCTGTCCCAGTTGTGCCGGGGGTACTGGAATAATTACTCCTGAAGCAACTTCTGAACTGCTTCTTGCAGGGTTCTGGACTTTGCCTCTATATGAGACGGACTGGTGTAGAAGAACCTTCGAGGAGGATGTTTCTTGAAAGGGAAAACAACCCAGAGAAATCGCTTCTTGCACCTAAGCAGCTGTTGTCAACTGCTGCCATATGTGTGCAAACTTAATTAGTCGGCCCCCTACCCTGTGGTCCCCCAGGCGGAGGCCCGCACCATCAGGCTGATGATTTATGTTCTGTTTGGAAGCTGGCCCTCTGGTGGCCCATTGCTTCTTTGCCTTACCAAACTTATAGTACTGGGGCTGCTTAGAATCTTTTTTCCCTTTTGTTTTTTCTTGCCACCGAAATGGCCGAAACCCCGAACCCCTAGGCCTAGGGTTATAATTGGCAGGAAACCTGACCTTGGATTCTGCTACTGACTCCAGAATATCTGTCAATTCCTTACCAAAGAGAATATTCCCAACAAAAGGCAAAGATTCCAAAACATTTTTGGATTCTGAAGCAGCTTTCCATGTACATAGCCAAATTGCTCTGCGAGCAGCTACAGTTAAGGCTGACACTTTGGAGGCAATAGTACCCATATCCATTTCTGCTTCTTCTAAGAATATCACAGCCTGCTTCATGTGAGCTATATGGGATTTCTGCTACCTAGTAGGTGCCGAAAGCCCGTTTTCCAGTTCGTCAGCCTATTCAGCTACCGCCTTTGCCACCCAGGCTGAAGCCATAGCTGGCTTTATGATTGCCCCTGACAGAGAAAATATGTTTTTCAAAAACCCATCCACTCTTCTGTCTGTGACATCATTTAATGATGTTGACGGTAAAGGCAAAATATATTTTCGCACTTTACGAATTACTTGCATATCTACCTTAGGAGGCACTTCTCTTTTTAAACAGTCCCCAGTTGGAAAAGAGTAATAGGAATCCCATTTTTTGGAATTTTATATTTCCTACTGGGTGTAGCCCAAGCTTCCTCTATAATTTCCATCAGCTCCTCTGACCCTGGAAACTCGACCCTGTTTTGGGACGTTTAAACACAAGTGCCTTAGTTTTTATTATCGACTGCTGATTCCTCTAGGGACAGAATAGCATTGATTGCTCCAATTAGCTTAGCTATATCCTCTGAGCTGATACCTTTCTACCTGTTCTTCATATGGTGAAGCAGAGTATATAGAGCTATCCTCATCTGATGTATCATACTGTGTAGCCTGTGAATTTGATGATATATTTACCCTTGGTTTATCAGCTTGTTGACTTGTAGAAGCTGTTGGGGCTATACCATAAGAAGGGAGCTGCATGTATGGGTTAATAGTGTACCTTATTCCTGAGGTTGAAGCTGTAGGGACTAACCTTTCAGCTATACTGGATAAGGTTTGTGCAAACACAGCCCAAGGCGGATCTAACTGCCGTTGAACAGGACTCTGCCTTGCAAACTGCTGAAAAGCAAAACAATTTGCACATAAAACCCATCATGTGCCAAGATGCTGAGAGGATAATCCCACTTTCCAGGATAAACATGTTATGAGTGTTGGTGTTACTGTTAATGTAACCTCATCACCTTGCTGCTCTTAGACATGATAATCAGCTTTTCACAGTATACTACACAATCCGTGTCTGTAATCACTTTACTATATTTAAAGTAATATTAATCTGACCCCAACCCAAGCACCAGCATTGAGGCTCAGAAGAAACAACTGACAAACATATAAAGTCAGCAATCACACTAGCAGTCTGTCACATGTTATATATTAGTCATATGAGCATATTATCAACTACAAACACATTTCAAAGTATGTCGGAGTACATTTACTGAATTCTGTTCTATACAGTTATTTAACGTATTCAGACGCATTGCGAAGAAAACCACAGTAATGTACACAGACTCATATGCAATAGGCACTAAAGTTAACTATTCATACTGACAAAAGTAGATAGAAATTAAGTGCTGTATAACCCGTACTCCAGTAGAGTGGGATACAGGGAGACTCACCCCACTTGCAAGATCGATCAATACGTTAGCGAACGCTGAGCGGATCCAGACGCTACTAGTGTACACTACCGCTCCGGGAACTTTTAGTGGACACAGACGCTCAGTGAATGCTATGCATGCAGACGCACCGGTCTGCGACCTGGTCCCCTCGCGGTAACACTTCGTATACACAGATGCAGCGGCCTATGCTGCGACCGAGACTCCTCTTGGTAGCGTCTGAGACGGATGTGGAGCAATCAGTTCATGGTGGGAGACCGGCGGAAACTTGGACTGGGGGGAGGGGCGACCAGGAGAGAGTCTAACTCCCCACTGCTGACATCAACCCTAGGGATCGCAGCCTCATACTAATCCTGGTGCCTTCCTATTCCCAAGTCCTAGCGCTGGAGCACCCATGGTGGTGGCACGCCAGCTACTGTTTGGTAGTCTCCGTCCAATACAGGGTGGCTGTGTCTGTATTCCCCTTCTAAGTGGAACCGATGCCTTACCTACTCCCCGTGCTCCGGCCACAGCCTGGTAACGTCTGCTGGACCTGCTAGTTATATCCGACACAGAAGCCCGTCGAGACAACACTTGTACTGTGGGTAAGCGTTGTTGCAACCCGGCGAAGAGTTGTTGGAGTGACTCTTTCCAATATGCGTGTAAGACGCTGTTAGGAAAGATCACTCAAAAAAAGTAGTAAGTCTATAAAAATAAAATTAGAAAGCTTAGGGTTGCCATACACAGCAGCCCTGTGACCATGGTCCGGCTCCTGCCGCACCAAACAAAAAACTGATTTGCATGAGCCAGTGGGCGGGGATATATGGACGAACCCGTTGCATCTTCGGAGGACAAAGTGTGTGATCGTTTGGTGCCAATCCGCTGACGCTCCATCATACCCCACTGTTATCTTGTGGATAACCTGTGGACCCTTCCTGAGAAATGGTCTGCTTAGAGGCAGGACACACAATCTTGTTTGGATCATAAAGGACAAACAGTGCGTCCGACTTCCTGTGACGAGTAGTTCACTTCACATATATTTTCAAAGCCCGCACAACATCCAAGGACATTGAGGTAATTGAGGTGTCAATAGTCACTGGCACCACAATAGGTTGGTTAATATGAAAAGCCGGCACAACCTTGTGAAGAAAGTGCGGGCACGTTCTGAGTTCAGCTGTATCCTCACAGGAAATCAACTTGTGTGACAATGACCCCAATTCTGACACACGTCTTGCAGATGCGAATACCAACAGTGTGACCGCCTTCCAAGTAAGAAACTTTACGTCCACCTCCTGTAAAGGTTCAAACCAATCTGATTGCAGGAACTGCAGCACCACATAAAGATTCCAAGGTGCTGTAGGAGGCACAAAGGGAGGCTTGATGTGCAGAACTCCTTTCAAGAATGTCTGAAACTCAGGGAGAGCAGCCAATTGTTTCTGGAAGAAAATGGACAAGGCATAAATCTGGACCTTTATGGAACCCAAGTGTAGACCCACATCCACGCCTGTTTGTAGGAGGAGGAGAAAACGTCCTAGTTGAAACTCCACCGTTGGAATCCTCCTGGATTCACACCAAGACACATTTTTTTCCAAATCCGATGGTAATGCTTAGGCGTTACTCCCTTCCTAGCTTGGATCAGAGTAGGAATGACCTTGTTCGAAATGCCCTTCCAAGGTAAGATCTGGCGTTCAACCTCCATGCCTTCAAATGTAGCCGCAGTAAGTCTTGATAGGCGAATGGCCCCTGTTGTAGAAGGTCCTCGCGAAGAGTTAGATGTCTCAGATCCTCCAGCAGTAATTCCAGAAGATCCGCGTACTAAGCTCGCCTTGGAAAGTCCGGAGCAAAGAGGATCGCCTGAACTCTTGCTCTTTTTAGGAGTTTGAGAATCCATTGGGATGAGTGAAAGCACCACTGCTTGTGGGTCTCGTGACCTGGAACAGTACCTCCGAAGCTTCTTTTTGAGGCGAGAGGCCATCAGGTATATTTGAGGTACGCCCCATCCTATTGTTACCTCTGCGAATACCTCCGGGAGGAGGCCACCATTCTCCTGGATGGAGATTGTGTCTGCTGAGGAAGTCCGCTTCCCAGTTGTCCACTCCCGGAATGAAGATCGCGACAACGCCACCGCGTGTCTTTCTGCCTAGAGGAGGATTCTTGTTACCTCTGACATCGCAGTTCTGCTCTTCGTTCTGCTCTGCCTGTTTATGTAGGACACCGCTGTGACGTTGTCCGACAGAACCTGAATGGCTTGATCTTGCAGAAGATGTGCCGCCTGTAGAAGGCCATTGTAAATGGTCCGCAGTTCCAGAACATTTATTGGAAGGTAAGATTCCTGACTGGACCAACTCCCTTGGAAGTTTTCCCCTTGGGTGACTGCTCCCCAACCTCTGAGACTTGCATCCGTGGTTAGAAGAATCCAATTCTGAAATCGCAAACCTGCGGCCCTCGAGTAGGTGAGAAGTTTGTAGCCACCAGAGAAGTGAAATTCTGGCTTTCGGCGACAGGCGTATCCATTGGTGCATGTGAAGATGTGATCCCGACCACTTTTCCAGGAGATCCAGCTGGAAGAATTGTGCATGGAATCTTCCGTACTGTAGAGCCTCGTAGGAGGCTATCACCTTTCCCAGAAGGCGAATGCACTGATGAACCCATACCCGGGCCGGCTTCAAGACATCCCGGACCATTGATTGGATCACCAACGCTTTCTCCCTTGGTAGAAACACCCTCTGCACTTCCGTGTCGAGTATCATCCCCAGGAAAAGCAATCTCCTTGTCGGTTCCAAATGTGACTTTGTATGGTTCAGGATCCATCCATGATCCTTGAGTAGTTGAATTTAGAGAGTAATACTCTGCAACAGCCTCTCACTGGAAGATGCCTTTATCAGTAGATCCTCCAGATATGGAATTATGTTCACTCCCTGCTTGTGGAGGAGCATCATCTCTGCCATGACCTTGGTAAACACCCTTGGTGCAGTGGAGAGGCCAAATAGCAAAGTCTCGAGCTGATAGTGACAGTCCTGTAGTGCAAACCTTAGATAGGACTGGTGAGGCGGCAAGATCGGAATGTGAAGATAGGCATCTTTGATATCCAGGAATTCCCCCTACTCCAGACCTGAGATCACTGCTCTCAGAGACTCCATCTTGAACTTGAATACATGGAAGTATGGGTTCAAGGAATTTAGGTTCAATATAGGCCTCACCGAATCGTCCGGTTTCGGTATCACAAACAGGTTTGAATAATAACCAATTTCTTAGATGAGGTGGAACTGGAACAATGCCATTTGTTTGTACCAATTTTTGAATGGCTTCCTGCAGGTTTGTACTTTCTGTCAGCGAAGCTAGTAAGTCTGATTTGAAGAATCTGTGAGGTGGGCGTGCCTGAAATTCCAGTCTGCACCCCTGGGCAACAATATCTTTTACCCAGGAGTCTAGGCACAATGCCGCCCAGATGTGAACGAAATCTTTTAGTCTCACTCTCACCTACCCGATCTCCGGGCTGGGAGGTCCATGTCATGCTGAAGATTTGGAGGAAGCAGAGCCTGGCTTCTGTTCCTGGGAACCTGTTGGTGCAGGTTTTCTGGATTTTCCCCGACCTCCTCTAAAGAAGGTGGGGGGCCCCTTGGATTTTTTAAATTTTGCAGTCCGAAAGGACTGCAGTGTTAGGCGTAGGATGAGATTTCTAAGCCAGTACAGCTGCGCAAGGAAGAAAGGTTGACTTACCCGCAGTTGCCATGGATATCCACGCATCCAGTGCTTCCCCAAACAGGGCCTGACCTGTGAAAGGTAGATTCTCCATGCTCTTCTTGGATTTTGCATCCGTAGTGCTTTGGCGTAGTCAGAGTCCTCTGCGTGCCGAAACTGCCATGGAAGTAGCCCTTGCATTAAGCAGGCCAATGTCCTTCATGGCTTCCACCATGAAACCTGCCGAATCCTTTATGTGACATAAAAACAAGTCTATGTCACTCCTATCCATAGTATCTAATTCCTGTAGTAATGTGCCTGAACACTTTACTATGGTTTTAGAAATCCACGCACAAGCAATAATGGGCCTTAAGGCCAGGCCTGTAGCAGTATATAGTGTTTTGAGCGTAGTCTCAATCTAGCGGTCAGCTGTCTCCTTTAAGGCAGCTGAACCGGGGACAGGTAAAACCACCTTTTTTGACAATCTAGATAAAGAAGTGTCTACTATACGTGGGTTTTCCCACTTTTTCCTGTCCTCTTCAGGGAAAGGAAAAGCAATGAGAATTCTTTTAGGGATTTGGAATTTTTTCTCTGGGTTTTCCCAGGATTTTTCAAACAAGGAGTTTAACGCCTTAGAAGCAGGGAATGTAAGCGAGGATGTCTTATTTACTGTAAAATAAGTCTCCTCTAGCTGCTCAGGTATCTTCTTAGTAATGTGCAAAAAATCCCTAATGGCTTCAATCATTAGTTGTACCCCTTTAGCAAGGGAGACATCCCCCCCTGCATATCCTCATCACCGTTCCCTGTATTAGAGTTGGTATCACTGTCAGCTTGCATTTTCTGTTCAAGCGTACGTTTTTTGTGGGTATGTAGGTGGGTTTTTTTGACGAAGTAGTGGGGGCCGAATACTGCAAACCCTCCACAGTCTTCCTAAAAAACTGCGTCTCTTTCTCAGTATGTGACATCCTTGTTGAAATCTGGGATATCATGCCCCTTAAAGGATCCACCCATGCGGGTTCGGATTTGGAAGGCTGAGAAACCATATTTAGGTCCTGAGTACATGGAATAGACTCCTCTGGAGAAGATGAACACTCTGCAGCGCAGGACACAGAGTACTTAGACATGGTAATGTGGGATATACACACTTACACACAGGAATATGTCGGATACAGTTTTCCCCAGAGAACCTTCAAAGAGTCACTGAGTATAAGGAGCCAGCCACACAGCGCCCCCTGTAGGCAGTTATTATGATAAAAGCCCAGCGCTTACCAACTACCCTTAATAGGGTAGTTAGTACTGTTATCACACTCCCTCTCTGTCTATAACACCCTGGTACCGTGAGGTATTGCTGGAGTTATGTGGAGGGCAGCGCTCCCTGTCAGCGTCCTGTCTGTATAATCTGCAGGGAGAAATATACCGATGATAACGGGATTTCTCCTATGTCCACAGGTATCCACATGATAACATTGGGATATGCCGGAGCGACAGTGGAAATGGCACCAAACGGTCACGAGCTTTCTGGCCTCCCAGGATGCATCGGGGCTCCTCCATATAATCCCGCCCACTGACTCAGTCAAATCAGTTATTTACACAGCAATTTAGGCAGGAGAATCAGCTAGAAACCTATTTAGGCGATAAGAACACACATGCACACCCTTCCATGCAAGAGGGAAGAGGTTTATTGATTGTAAAGTTCCTCAAATCAGGTGCGTCAGGGTGGGACCCCTGTGGATACCTGCGGACATAGGAGAAATCCCGTTATCAACGGTAAGTTCTTACCATAACGGTATATTTATCCGGCTGGGTCCACAGGTTATCCACAGGACAACATTGGGATTCCCAAAGCCAGTTTTAGTGGTGGGGACAGGAGAACCTTTCGCCCGAATTCAGCGTCATGAGAGGCAAAAGTATCCATGGCATAATGTCTAATGAATGTGTTAATGGAAGACAATGTGGCTGCCTCACATATCTGTTCTGCTGAAGCACCATGTTGTTCTGCCCATGAAGGACCTACCTTACGTGTAGAGTGAGCAGAGACATTAGCCGGAGTAGGGAGATCAGCACGAGAATAAGCTTCTGAAATTGCCATTCGGAGCCCTCTTGCCAGCGTCTGTTTACTAGTAGGCCATCGTCTTCTATGAAATCCGTAGAGGATGAAGAGAGAGTCTGTTTTTCTGATGGCAGTTGTACGATCTATGTAGATTCTTAACGCTTCCAGTGACGCTTCTCCCGCAGAAAGTCCCGATACCTGAAAAGTTGGGACTACAATCTCTTCGTTAAGGTGAAACTTTGAAACTACCTTCGGAAGATAACCAGATCTAGTTCTGAAAACTGCCTTATCTGGAAAAAAAGTTAGAAAAGGAGACTTACACGACAGTGCTCCTAAATCTGATACTCTTCTAGCTGACACCATTGCCAGTAGAAAGAGCACTTTAGCCGTCAACCATTTACGATCTGCTCTCTTTAGTGGTTCAAACGGAGGTCCCTGAAGGATTTTAAGAACCAGATTCAAATCCCAGGGAGCTGCAGGAGGAACAAATGGAGTTTGAAAGTACGCACATCCTGTAAGTCAGCAATCTTTCTCTAAAACCATACAGTTAATGCTGATACTTGAACCCTCAAGGAAGCTACTTTCAACCCCTTATCCAATCCTGCTTGAAGAAAATCCCAAATCCTGGATACTTTAAAAGATCTTGGATTCAAACTTTTTTCACTACACTAATGAATATAGGCATGCCATATTCGATGATAAATACGAGCTGAAGAAGGTTTTCTTGTTTTGAAAATCCTCTAGCTTCTAGGAGAGGTTTCAACAACCACGCCGTCAAAGACAGACGATCCAGATGGCTGTGATAACAAGGACCTTGCATTAGCAGATCTGGACATTGAGGGAGCAGTATTGGTGCATCCTTAGTAGATCTGTGTACCAATGCCTTCTGGGCCAAGCTGGAGCAATTAGAATTATGGCTCCCTTTGCTTGCTTTACTATAAAAATAAAATAATAAAAGCTTCAGGCTGCTATTAACTGCAGCCCTGTGACCATGGTCCAGCTCCTGTCGCAACAAAAAACGGATTTGACTGAGTCAGTGGGCGGGATTATATGGAGGAGCCCCGATGCATCATGGGAGGCCAGAAAGCTTGTGACCATTTGGTGCCATTTCCGCTGTCGCTCCGGCATATCCCAATGTTATCCTGTGGATAACCTGTGGACCCAGCCGGAGAAAATGGCGTTGGGGAGTGCTGGATCTGCTCTGAGAGGAAGCTCCGCCCCCTGTAGTGGCGCACAGCTTACCGCACTTAATATTTAAACTGGCCTGAGGATTTTTGTGGTAACAGCGGGATTAGCCCCTGTTAACTCTATGACCAGTGTAGGGTTAATCCAGTGACTCAGGACGCCCCTCCAGTGTTTACATGCTGTGATGTTGCTGAGCCTTCCCGGAGAGCAGCCCCGCAGAGATGCGCTCCAACCCTTGTGCCGCCATACCTGCCAGCAACCCGGTAACCGGGACGCCGGCGCTGTACTCACCACTCTTCTCTTCTATCTTCTTGCTTTGTTAGGGGGTGGCGGGCCATGCTGTGGGAGTGAGCGGCCGCCTCATGGGCTTGCGATCATCACCCTCAGGAGCACAGTGTCCTGTCAGCGGAGATAGAGAACCATTAACTCTCCATTAAGTTGGTTCCTACTCCCCTCCTAAGTCCCACAAAGCAGGGAGGCTGTTGGCAGCAGCCTTTTTGTAAAATAACAAACTAAAAAAAAAAAAAACTAATAAAACTCCTAATAGCTCCCCTAGCTGTGACCGGCTCATTGGTCACATTTTCTAAACGGAGTCTGGTAGAAGGGGCATAGAGGGAGGGGCCAGCCCACATGATTACACTTTTAAAGTGCCAGTGGCTCCTAGTGGACCCGTCTATACCCCATGGTACTAGATGGACCCCAGCATACTCTAGGACATAAGAGAAAGCCTTATCTTTCTTCCAGTACTCCGGCTGCAGTCTAGGATAGTCAGCGTGAGCCTGCTAGTTAACCCCCGCTGGGGCCTGCCGAAATCACCAGGGCACTGGTGTTGCAGCACCGGCATGAATTTGTTGGAGCAGTTGCCGCAATACGTTTAAGAAGCATAATGCTGTACGCTCTAAAAAGGCTATATAAAAGTTTTTTAAAAAGCTTGGCACCAAACAAAAAATGGACTTCCCTTGGCCAGGAGGCAGGGTTATAGAGGAGGTTGGACCGGTAAATTCTGGGAGCTCCCGATCCATATCCAATCACCTAAACACTATGGGGGTAATTCCAAGTTTATCGCAGCAGGATTTTTTTTAGCTATTGGGCAATTACCCCCTATGTCAATCTTCGTGGATCAACTGTGGACCCTGAGGAAGAAAGATGTGGAAATGCTCACAATCTACAGTATATAGAAAAAGTATAAAAATTCCCAGTAAGACAGTTTTCCAAACAATGGTATGATTTAACATGAAACATTTCAAAAGAGAAATTAAGAGATTAAGCCATATTGTCTTAATGATCAGACTTTTGCTGCATTACCTGAGTGTCTAAGAGGAAATAAAGTTGGGATCTGGTCAGCCACTGGTGGCTTTTTGATAGCAGCATTTCTGGTACATCCCTTGGCACAAACACAGCACATTCTACATTGCTCTGGCAGACATCCGGATGGACATAAAGCGGCACAGGATCAGCAGGGTCGAATATAAACACTGCAGGGTCGAATATAAACACTGAAATTTTGTATTTCATTCACCAAAAATCACATTTTACATTGCATCACAAAGTATGACATAATCAGCAAAGTGTTATTTGTCTACTGCGGACATGGTATAGAAGATCTACACACTCTCTAGATCACAGGTTCTCAAACTCGGTCCTCAGGACCTCACACAGTGCATGTTTTGCAGGTCTCCTCACAGAATCACAAGTGAAATAATTAGCTCCACCTGTGGACCTTTTAAAATGTGTCAGTGAGCAATTAATACACCTGTGCACCTGCTGGGTTACCTGCAAAACATGCACTGTGTGGGGTACTGAGGACCGAGTTTGAGAACCTATGCTCTAGATCAGAGGTTCTCAAACTCGGTCCTCAGGACCCCACACAGTGCATGTTTTGCAGAAAACCCAGCAGGTGCACAGGTGCTCACTGACACATTTTAAAAGGTCCACAGGTGGAGCTAATTAATTTCACTTGTGATTCTGTGAGGAGACCTGCAAAACATGCACCGTGTGGGGTCCTGAGGACCGAGTTTGAGAACCTGTGCTCTAGATAGACAGTCACTAGGACAACCCCATATGATCGACATGCTTTAGGTCAACAGGGTCAAAAGGTCAACAGGTAAAAACAGGATTTTGGTATTTACCGATAAAGCCCTGAAGGACATTGAAATATTCAGATGTACCCAAGCTAATCATTGCTGTGCAATACAGTTGTCCAAGTCGTGCTATACAAACAGTGCAGATTAGCACTTTATCACGCCTTACTTTGCCAGAGGATCCACAGCATACAATACATAGCTTAATCGCTGGGTGGCGATTGCTCCACTAATGAAAACTACAGTATAGTGCTGAGTAGCAGTGGATGGATATTGAACAGAATACTGTACAATGCAGCAAACCCTGACAAATGGGCCAGTACACAATAAATGCAGTAGTTCTTTTTTTAATACAGTAAAACTGCAGGGTGGACTACGAAATCACCGAAACAGCAGGCACAAAGTGACAATATGCTCTCCTGGTGTGGTGTATAAAATGATCTCTACATTAAGTAGAACGTGAATAGAGAACAAAAATGTGCTCAGCGTCTCTGACTCACAGAAGAAAGCCCAGTTCAGTGCTCTACACAGCTCTATAAAAGCTCTTACAATCATCAACAGATTTAGGACACACAGCACTATAAAAAATAAATACAAATACAGTGAGCAACATAACTATGTCACCGCTGGTGTCAGTCACCTGTCTCCGTGGCTATCTTGGCATAGTGGTTACCACCGATGGTAACCCGTAAGCTAGGGTTCAAATACTGCAAAGGACAAGATGTTTTGAAAAACAATTGAGAAAGTAGCAACCAAAACATTTTTCTTATTTTCCCCAAAATAAGTTGTCATGCTTCATATACAGACTCACACAGATATAAAAAAATCAGTTGTGAAAAAAGATGTCCTTGCTACTTTTTACACAAATGTACAATACAAGTGTGGCTTTTCAAATTACAAAATTACCGGAAAGGCAGGCATCTAGTTCACAATATGCCTTACAACTGAAAGTTTTACAAATTGTTTTTCAAAACATCCTATCCTTTGTGGGAATCAAACCCTAGCTCACAGGCATGGTAACCATCGACAATACCACTGTGCAAACAGAGCCAGAGAGACAGGTGACTGACACCTGCAGTGACATAGTAATGTCACTAATTATAAGCGCAACTGATTGGTATATCTGTCTGCATGTCTGACTCTCGTAATTTGAAAAGCCACGCCTGTATTGTATATCTGTTTAAAACGTTACAACTACAGCTTTTTTTTACAACTGGTTGGTATATCTGTGTGCATGTCTGAGTCTGTATATGAAGCATGACAGAAATTGTTTTTGGAAAATTAGAAAGAAGCCATGAATGCTACTTTTTATACAGAAATACAATGCAATACAGTTAAGTGTAATTTCCAGTTGGCATATGTGCACACAACCAGCTCAATGCAAAAAAAAATATTATTCTGAGCTTATACTGGTACTGTAGTTATTATGAGCTATCATCAGTGCGACAGCTGTATATAATACTGTATATGCATGGTATTATTGCGCCCCTGACGCTACAAAATTGCAAGATCGAGAACACGGCACAAGTTACAGTATACAAATCTAACTCTCTCTGCACATGTTATATCTGTCCCCCCTGCAGTGCACATGGTTTTGCCCAACAGCTAACAAATTTCATGCTGCGATCAACTCAGAATTAGGCTCTAAATACGGCACACTTTGACAATTCGCAGGGAAATGTAATGCAACTAGTTTTTCGCACGGAGGTTAGATGAGCGTGACTACATATATACAAGGGAGTATAGATGGGTGGATGAGTGGAGCCTAGTACTTTCAATTCTTCAGAATTGTTGTTGGCTCCTCCCACTTTGTACCCAACCAGACTTCATTTAAGATTAACCAAACCAGAGTGGAGACAGAGAGCAAAAACAGACAAAGGGGGATATCCAATTAGCCCCGGTAATTTACCGGGGCTAATTGTCCCGCTGGGGGATAGCTAATTAGCCCCGATAAGCCGCGGCACACGCCGGCTCATCAGGGATTTTGTTTCACCTGCCTCCGGCAGGCGAAGCAGAATCCCTGAAAATGGGGCTGTTTCACACGAAAACACACGGGTTTCACTGAAGCTGTGTGTTTTGGGGAGAATGTTTTTTATTTTTAAAGGCGATCCATCTGGATAGCATGTAAAAAAAAATATACGTTATGGTAAGAACTTACCGTTGATAACGGTATTTCTCCTAAGTCCACAGGTTCCACAGGATAACAATGGGATATGATGTAGCGACAGCGGATTGGCACCAAACGATCACAAGCTTTTCCGGCCTTCCAGCATGCTACGGGCCCGTCCTTATATCCCTGCCCACCGGCTCAGGCAAATCAGTTGCATACCAAAGCATCTAGACAGGAGCATCATGTAGAGCCCTAATCAGGCGAGAAGAACACACATGCACACCCTTCCGTACAAGGAGGAAGGTTAGTGAGTAGCAAGATCCTCAAATCAGGTGCGTCAGGGTGGGATCCCTGTGGACTTAGGAGAAATACTGTTATCAACAGTAAGTTCTTACCATAATGTATATTTTTCCGGCAGGGTCCACAGGTTATCCACAGGATAACAATGGGATTTCATAAAGCAATTTTAGTGGTGGGGACGCTCCTGATTGGATAGAACCTTTCACCCAAATTCAGCGTCATGAGAGGAAAAAGTATCCAAGCATAAGGTCTAATGAATGTGTTAATGGCTGCCTTACATATCTGTTCTGCTGAAGGACCTACCTTACGAGTAGAGTGAACAGAGACATTAGCCGGAACAGGAAGATCCACTTGAGAGTATGCTTCCAAAATTGTCATTTGAAGCCCTCTAGCCAGCGTCTATTTAGTAGCAGGCCACCCTTTTCGTGAATTCCGTAGAAAATGGAGAGAATCTGTCTTTCTGATGGCACTTGTGGGTTCCACATAGATCTTTAATGCTCAGACTACGTCACGCAACGCATCTCCAGCAGAAAGTCCCGATACCTGAAAAGCCGAGACTACATTTTCTTCATTAAGGTGGCATTTAGACACTACCTTAGAAAGATACCCAGACCTAGGTTCTGAGAACTGCTTTATCTGGATAAAAAAAGGAAAAGGAGAACAACATGACAGCGCTCATAAGTCTGATTCTCTTCTAGCTGACGCCATAGCCAGTAGAAAGAGAACTTTAGCTGTCAACCATTTAAGATCCACTTTAAGTGGTGCAAACGGAGCAACTTGAAGGACTTTGAGGACTAGACTTAAGACCCAAGGCACTGTAGGAGGAACAAAAGGAGGTTGAATTCCCTGGAAAAAGTACGCACATCCTGTAAATTGGCAATTTTTCTTTTGGAACCCTACAGTCAATGCTGATACTTGTACTCTCAAGAAAGTCACCTTCAAACCTTATCTATTCCTGCCTGAAGGAAATCTAAGACCCTGGAAACTTGGAAGGATTTTGGGTCCATATTTCTTTAACTGCACCATGAATATAGGCCTGCCATATTCGGTGATAAATGCGAGCTGAGGAGGGTTTCCTTGCTCTGTGCATTGTTTGAATTAACCTGTAGCGAGAATCCTCTTGACTTCAGGATAGAGGTTTCAAGAGCCACGCCGTCAAAGATAGTCTATCCAGATGCCTGTGATAACAAGGACCCTGCATCAGTGGATCTGGACATTGAGGGAGCAGACGTGGAGCATCCATCGACAATCTCTGCAGATCTGTGTACCACTGCCTTCTGGGCCAAGCCGGAGCTATTAGAATCACGGCACACTTTGCTTCTTTTATCTTCCTCACCACCCTGGTAGCAGGATGATCGGAAGAAATTGATACGCCAGATGAAACTCCCATTTCACTGACAAGGAGTCCACAAAGATTGCTCCGGGATCCTTTGTTCTTGCCCCGTATGCGGGCACTCGGTTGTTCAGACGGGATGCCATGAGATCTATCTCTGGCAAACCCCACTTGTCTACCAGAGTCTGAAAGATTTCCAGGTGTAGAGCCCATTCGCTTGCTTGAATGGTGTGTCAACTGAGAAAATCCGCTTCCCAGTTTAGGACTCCCAAAACGAATACTGCGGATAACGCTGGAAGATGGAGTTCTGCCCACTTTAGTATGTGACTTACGTCATTCATTGCTGTTTGGCTGCGCGTTCCTCCTTGTTGGCTGAGGTATGCCCCTGCCGCTAAATTGTCGGAGCGGATCTGGACTGTTCTTTGTTGAAAAGTGTCCTTTGCTTGAATCAGTCCCATGTATATGGCCGAAGTTCTAACAGATTTATTGGCAGGCAACTTTCTTCTATGGTCCATAGTCCCTGGAACCATAATCTTCCGGACACTGCTCCCCAGTCCTGGAAACTCGCATCTGTTGTCAGTATCTCCCATCTGATATCCAAAAGGTTCTCCCTTTGTCTAGATGGGATGTCTGTAGCCACCAGGCTGATGACTCTCTGTGTGGAAGTACCATAGTCTGTTTCTTTATTGTCTGATGTATTCCATCTGACTAGAATCAGACGCTGCAGAGGTCTTGAGTGGAATTGTACATACTCCACCATGTTGAATGTTGACACCATCAAACCCATCAGTCACATAGCTGCGTGGATTGATATCGTTTGACAGTGTTACAACTCCTGAGTACTTGATTGTACCTTGAATATCTTGTTCCGAGGTAATCCATTTTCTGCATACTTTAATTCAGTACAGCCCTACATTGAGTCATCCGTTGTGACGGAACCAGAGATGACTTTGCCCAATTTATGAACCACCAGTGCCTCTGCAGACAAGTCATTGTCTGTTGGAGATGGCACAAAAGCCTTTCTGCTGCGGGGTACACTAGGCTCCACAAGGAAATAACATCGGGGTGTAGAGTAGGATCTTGATCCGAGGCACCAACAGGCTCAAAGCTTTAGACTGTTCCCAAGATGCTCAGCGCCGACTCCTCTATAACCCCGCCTCCATACCAGTGAGCTCAGTTTGTAGTTGGTGCCTGCAGTAGCAGGTCACTTAACAGGGGGCTGCCTCAGGCAGCCTAATTCTTAGCTTTTAGCTTCAACAGACAGAAGAGGACAGTACTAGAGCTGCGGCAGGCTGTGTCAGAAGACGCCCCCAGTGGACGCTGTAGACTCCTGCGCCGCGGTTGTCGGGTCACTACAGCGGAGGTGCCGGCTTTTCTTCCTCTGAGTCACACACACGCCGCCGTCTCCCGGATCGCGGGGCCGCTGTCGAGGGGGAAGTAAGGGGCTTCTGTGCCGCACTTTACACCGCGATCCTGCGCGGGCCGTAGGAGGCGGCCCGCGTGAGTGCAGGCATGGACACAGATTACCGGGCTGCTGTTCCACTAGCCACCAGGGTGTTTTACAGGTGCACAGGTCAGGTGGGGACTTCTGTACCATTACCCCCCGCTTATTATTACTGCCCGCACGCCCGGTGGGGATGTCAGCAGGGGGAGTAGGCCGGACCTGAGGCCCCTCCGCACAGCCCCAGGGCGCCATTTCTGTAATATTCCCGTCCTGGAGCTGCATATCTATCTCCCGCACTCCTGATCAGCGGCCATTACAGGTGGAGCTGAGCTGTTTCTAGGACTGCTGGGGCACATCCTCCTCTGTGGAACCGCCTGACTGCCAGTGCTGTGCTTCCTAAAGGACACTTAAGTATTCTACCTGTCCCTGCGACTGTGCTAGTTAATAAAGAGTGCATACTGTAAGGGTTATGTGGTACAAACACCCTGTGATATACATCCAGTGCTTACTGTGTTTGTTTTATCTATTATCATCACATATAGCCATACTGAGTATTACTTTGTATTGCTAGTAAAGTACAGTTTATGGTACATCATTTTTGCATGGTACGTGTGTGACTATATACATGTGTGTGCATGTAGCTGCTGCGTGGTTGCCTTATTGCAGGGTATTTCACTCAGCGTACTATACCTATATTACTATACCTGTGGGGGCCAAGTGTTTCAGGTTTTTCTCAGTTAATATACAGTACGTCTGTTTCAAAAGATATACTACTGCAGTATTTTTTACTTGTGAAATATAGTCACTATATATATATATATATATATATATATATTATTCTTCCTTGGTGCTGTGCTGCTAATTGTAAAATAACTGTTTGGACCGGGTTGCCCATTACTGTGTGCATTGTCGTGTCTGCTACACGTGTCAACGACGTTGGGGCCTCTCCCACACTGCGTGGTAGTGAGGCCACTGACGGAATGGAGGATAATTTAGCAGCTGAGAGTTCAAATTCAGGGGCTTCCTTGCCCCCTAGTGGGTCGGTAGCACTCGGGGTATCACAAGAACCACCTTGGTCTACGTTCTCCACATTGTTAAACACGCTTGTAACTAAATTGATACTCCCTGTGGGACCACCTATGCCGTTACCACAGATTATGGTCCCCGCTGTGAACCCGCCATGGGCGGATCAGCTTTTCACTCAGTTACAGCATTTGAACCGATCCATGTCCAAATATAAGGGTCACGCTCGCCCACATAAGACTAAGTCATCTTTTAAAAGGGCCATTACCTCCTCCCGATCCGCAGCCTTAACTGACACGTCCTCCGAGGAGGACGGTGCTTATACTGACCCCTCGGACACTGACGCTGATGTTTCAGATGGGGAGGGGGAATCATCCGTGAATGTCTCGGATTTGATCGAGGCGATACGGCTCATTCTTCAGGTGGCTGATGATTCTGAGCATGAGACTGTCTCTAAGAAACCTGATGTGTTTAGAGTAGGGAAGAACCTGCTTAAACCTAAGATTGACATACGTCAGGAATCCTGGGAAAATCCGGGGACAAAGATGACACTGAATAAGAGACTGTTGGCTCGCTATCCTCTCTCTGCGGAGGTATGTAAAAATTGGGAAACCCCTCCGCCTGTAGATTCTCATGTGGTGCATATGGTTGTTTCCTCTGCCCTACCGGTAACTACCGTCACCTCTTTGAAGGAACTGACGGATCGCCGGGTGGAGGGCTGTTTGAAAGCGATTTATACCCTGTCTAGGGATGTTTAACAGCCAACTATTGCAGCGACTTGGGCTGCTGAAGCTGTTGAGGCATGGGCTTAGCAACTCGAGGCAGACCTGCCTTCGGATGCTTGTGAGCATGCTCGACAATGTCTCTCATATATTGCCTCAGCTTCTGTGTACCTTAAGGAGGCCGCCTCCGATGCCGGGGTGCTCGCAGCCAAGGCTGCTACTGCATCCGTTTTGGCCAGACGTATCCTTTGGTTGAGATCCTGGTCGGTGGATTTGGATTCCAGAAAAATCCTGGAGGTTCTTCCTTTCAAGGAAGACATTCTCTTTGGAGAAGACCTCAATAAGATTGTTGGAGAAGAACTCAATAAGATTGTGGCTGACCTGGCTACTGCTAAAACAGCTTGCCTACCTAGTACAGCCCCTTCCACACCGAAGGCTAAAAGTACTTTACCTCAGCCCTTTCGTACTCAAGGTAAAGCAAAAGGTCAGGCGTACCCGCAGCAAGCCCATGCTTCCAGACCTGCCAAGCCCAGACCGAAGCAGGATTGGGCCGCCCGTCAGACAGCTTCAAAAACTGATAAGCCTGCCGCATGACAGGGCGGGCCTCCCACTGGGGGATCCCAGGGTGGGGGGCCGACTTCTAGATTTCACCCAGGAATGGTTGAAGACCACTTCAGATACCTGGGTAAGGGAAGTTGTTGCTTGAGGTTATTCCATACCCTTCAAGAATCGCCCCCTCATCGATTTTGCCTAACAGATGTGTCTATGGATCCGGCAAAAGAAACACGTTGCACTTGGTGGTACGTTCCCTCCTGTCCACAGGAGTGGTGGAACAGGTGCATCTGGCTCAGAGGGGCATGGGGTTCTATTCACCGCTGTTTCTAGTCCCGAAACCGAACGGGTCCTCTCGGCCCACTCTCAATCTTTAGTCCTTGAACAAGCATGTGCAAATTTCCAAGTTCCGTACGGAAACGCTGCGCTTTATTGTTCTGGCCATGGAGCCCGGGGACTATATGGTCTCCCTGGACATACAGGATGCCTACCTACATATTCCTATTGCGGTATCTCATCAGCAGTACCTGCGGTTTGCAGTGGGCAACCTTCATTACCAATTTCCGGATTTACCTTTTGGTTTGACAACGGCTCCGCGAGTCTTCACCAAGGTTATGGTGGTCATGACGGACACACTACACCGTCAAGGGGTCAAGATACTACCTTACCTAGACGATTTACTGATCCTGGCGAGTTCCCCAGAACTTCTCCGGTGTCATCTCGATTTGACGATCCAGTGCACGAAAGCAGACGATTGGTTCCGGCTCTGAGCATGGTACACCTGGAAGAGTTATTGGACACCCACAACCAGCAGTTGTTCCTGTCTCAAGAGAAAGTCCTGAAGCTTCAGGACAAGATACGATGCTTCCTTTCCCGTCCGCAAGTGTCGATCCATTCGGCGATGCAAGTGCTAGGTCTCATGGTGTCGGCTTTCGATATGGTGGAGTATGCTCAATTCCATTCTTGCCCTCTGCAGAAGTTGATTATGTCCAAGTGGGACGGTCTGCCTCACCGGATTAGATCTCACATGATCTCCCTATCTCCGAAGGTCCGTCTGTCACTGAGCTGGTGGCTTCAGGACCAACGATTGAGCAGGGGCCGTCCCTTCTGGATATCCAACTGGGTCCTGCTGACGACGGATGCCAGTCTGAGAGGTTGGGGCACGGTGTTGGAACAACACTCTCTCCAGGGTCGGTGGACCGAGGAGGAGTCTCTACTCCTGATAAACATTCTGGAACTGCGGGCAGTGTTCAATGCGTTAACAATGGCCCAGCATCTGATACAGAACAGACCTGTTCAAGTTCAATCGGACAACGCCACAACAGTGGCGTAAATTAATCATCAGGGCGGCACTCGAAGCCGCATGGCAATGAGGTAAGTATCAAGGATTCTTCAGCGTGCAGAACACCATCTGCTGGCCATATCAGCAATGTTCATTCCGGGCGTTCTGAACTGGGAGGCGGACTAGCTCAGTCGATAGGACGTGCACTCCGGAGCCTACATCCGGAGGGGTTTCAACTTCTCGTGGACAAGTGGGGTCTCCCAGATGTGGACCTGATGGCGTCTCAACACAATCACAAGGTTCCGGTCTTCGGAGCACGGACAAGGGATCCTAAAGCAGCGTTTGTGGATGCTCTATAAATCCCGTGGAACTTTTGGCTGCCGTATGTGTTCCCTCCGGTGTCACTCCTGCCCAGAATAATAAGGAAGTTCAAGCAAGAAGGAGGAAACCTACTTTTAGTCGCTCCAGCGTGGCCCAGGCGGCACTGGGGTTCTCCGATCTACAGGGCCTCTCGTTGGATTGTTCTCTTCTACTTCCACAACGACCAGACCTCCTCATTCAGGGCCCTTGTGTTTACCAGGATTTGGCCCATCTGGCTTTGACGGCATGGCTCTTGAAGCTTCCATCCTGAGGGCCAAGGGTTTTTCTGAGGCGGTCGTTCAAACTATGTTGAAGGCCCGTAAGCCGGCTTCTGCTCGGATATACCATAGGGTCTGGCATGCTTACTTTAACTTGGTGTGCGTCTCACAATCATGACATTTTCAAGTTTAGTACGGCCAAACTATTGGCCTTTTTACAAGGCCTGGATTTAGGCCTGCGTCTGGCCTCCCTCAAGGTTCACTTTTCTGCCTTGTCGGTTTGGTTTCAGAGAAAGATCGCTACCCTACCTGATGTCCATACATTCACTCAGGGTGTGCTGAGGATTCAGCCTCCTTATGTGTCACCTGTGGCCCCTTAGGATCTGTTGGTGGTCTTGTAGGCCTTACAAGAGTCTCCGTTTGAGCCTCTTCCCTCTGCTGACCTTAAGTGGCTATCCCTTAAGGTGTTGTTTTTGCTATTGCTTCAGCCAGAAGGGTCTCGGACTTGGGTACCTTATCCTATAAGTCCCCATATTTGATTTTTCACCGTGACCGGGTGGTTCTTCGGACACGTCCAGGATATTTACCCAAGGTGGTGTCTTCTTTCCACCTTAACCAGGAGATTGTGGTTCCGACCTTTAATTCTCCTGAGTTGTCTTCCAAAGAGCGGTCTTTGGATGTGGTACGGGCTCTCCGTATCTATGTGTAGAGAACTGTCAAAGTCGAAAAATATAGCGACCTATGATGCCTTGTACTAACCCCAGGCGCTTGCCCGCTGCGCGCACATTCTCTCCCGTGCGTGTGCATATTTGCAGTTACGTGACACGCCTCCACGGGCGTGCGCTCAGGCGCGCGGTATGTGCATTTACGGTAGAGTTTGTGTGCGCCTGGCGGGCGACTCAATCGCTACATATTTAATCAAAATAATGTATTTCAAAAGTTAATATTCCCCTAAATAATGTCAGCAAAGTATGGTAAGTTTAAAATGGCTCTTTGACCTGAGAGATTCCCCTTTGCATGCTGGGAGGGCTCCGACAAAGGATTCAGGGTAGTGTTTGGTGTCCAGCTGTGGGGTATTGTAAAGGTGTTGTACTTATGATAGTTGGGAGGGCTTCACATGTTCTTATGCATAGTTAAGCACAGAAATAGTAAATAAGATTAATTGTATTCCGAATAAATTACACATAAGTCCAGAGTCAGTTTCTTTCCCGCAGACGGAATACAATAGCCTTTAATTGCACTAAGCTTTGAGATTCTATGAAGAGGGCTGACACCTTTGTTTATGAATAGGTCTAGGTTTCTCTCCAAAAGAATGATTGCTGAGATGTCATTGTCTCAACTGAAAGTGGACAGTGGGATAAACAAAACCCAGAGACAGGGTTTGTTTGGAATTCCCCAAACAATAGCTTCCCACAAGACAGGAATTTGAAATAATAACAAGTCTTAGTCATCACCCAACTTCTTGAACTAACCAATGGAAAGAGGACACATAGTATCTATTGAAGTATGTCTTGAGCTAGTACATAAATATAGTTTGAAATTGACTTGGGGACACAAGAGTCTTCTCCCCACAACGGTTTTCATGATTGAATAACCAGGAGCTGGTAATCAGATTTGCGCCTGCGATTCATTCCCTGTGTGTAAGTACACTCTCTGTGACCATTCTAAATCTCTGAATGTAATTGTGCCACGATCTCTCTCTCTCTCTCTGTTATTGTATAAGATTGTGATGCTATTGTGTATTTATGTGTAGGTATTTTGTTAGATATTGATGTTAGCTTGTAGAGTATGAATTGTCAACTGCATTTCCCCTTTTAATATAACTTAATCCTGTTAGTAAAGGTGTTGGAACCTTAGTAAGGTTTCGTGTGTTTATTACATTGCAGAGGGTATTCAGAGCGCTTAAATCGCTCTAACAGCATTTACATTAACAAGGTTAAGCAGCGTTATATCGCTGCAGTATTTAAGTACAAGGTTTACAGCATAAAAGAGTATCCTGTGTGTTACATTCGAGGTTTACTGATTGTCATCCTGTGAGCGTCTGCGTCGCTCGTGATCTCCTCGTGGTCTCGAGCGTCCGCTACGCTGGTAGCATAGCATTACGGTAGTCGACCGCCTATAGCGTGCTCGACACCACGCATTAAGCTGTGAGCGAGCGTGTCGCATGTGCGTCTCGATCACGGCCGAGCGTATGCTACGCTAAGTGTGTACCCTTACGGTACCCCATACGCTAATTGCGTACTGAGTCTCTTACCCATATATAGTCAAGGGTTATAAGGTAATCTAAATCAGCATTATGAATTGGCGGCTCGTCCGTCCTCCACATATCCGCACTAGCGAATACAGACGTTATCTGTCAGCAAGGGCGGGAAGGCAGTAGTGCTGGCTAGATAAGCGTCTGTTTCGATACGTTGAAGGAGTGCTGGTGGAATCCGCAACCGGAGGTAAGAACAATACGCTATTGTCTTTTAAAACTGTTTATTTCTGTTTTGCGTACACACGCACGCACACACCTGTATCTCTTTTCATTTGTGTATTTTCACATATCACTTTCCTGTTTGCCATTCCACAATTGATAATGTGCTGAGAAAGATTTGTTGCTATTGGTAGTTAAAAGTAATATTAATACGTTAAGGAGTAATTTGTAAAACACGCGCACGGCTTGCCTAAGATACAAGGAAGTTCGGTGTGGTGTTCAGTAGATGATTACAGTTAAAGATCATCTACATTGATATAAACGTGTTAATTGTATTTCTGTGGATATACCTGGCTTGCGTACATGTGTCTCTAACAAAGGGCGGGACTAGCGTACACGACGCAAGGGCCGACGCACGGAGCGTATATTACGCAACGGAGCGTCTGGGTACGCCCACATAATACAAATCACACGATAGTATTATTTTAAATAGGCGAAAAGGAGGCAACGCGATAATAGCGCAAGTCAATTTCAGTGTCCATAATTTTAAGCTAAAAGATCCTTCTCTAATTTGCAACTCATCTGGACTAGACTGTTACTGAATGAAAGGGATTTCTGCGCAGAAACAAAAGTAAAGTGTACATGAGGTGAAAGTGTGTGTATACATATATAAGTATTCTCTTTTTGATTGGAACGTAGAAGTCGAGTTCTCGTGAGGACATTCACGTAAGTGACGGCGTGGTGGCTTGGGAGGCATCCCTTGTTAAACATATACAGGAGCATTAGAGTATAGCAGAGTAAAAGTCTACTGTAGACACAGACCAGAAGGTCACGGACCAGGAGGTCCAGAGAGACAGACCAGGAGGTCTAGGTACAGCAGACTAGGAAGTCCGCTATAGATAGAGAAAAGAGGCACAACCCAGGGGGTTGGTGCAGTACCCATATAGGCCATTAAGCTCCGGCTGAAGGAATTCGCAGCAGCAATTTTCGATTCCACTGGTCGTTCCGCACATAAGATTAGTTGCTTATGTGCAGTACGATTGTACCGCACGTAATTGTGTGCATTAGTTAGTAACTTGACCCAGTACCGTTTGCGTACGCTAGAGGGGTCATAAACGCTATTTGTACATTCTAACGTGATTTGTGAAATTTTTTTTATTTTAAGGGAGGTTCGCTGGTCACTCGGGAATTCTCTAACAACCGATACTTGCTGGGGACGGGTAACCTACTCCCACACGCCCCAGAAATAAAGGTTTATAGGGGCCCTAGGTTGGGTACAGCAGCTCTGAGTCAGTGATTGCAGTATTGGCCAACGTGGGCGAGAGTTTGTGAAGGTACTCGGTAAAGTTTCACCGTCGGCCTACCGGACATCTTGGTTTTTGTAAGGGTTCGCTGAAGACCCTGATTTGAAGGTCAGAGGTAGTGAAAGCAACACCTGCAAGGATGGGGGCCAGTTGTTCAGGTAGGGTGCGATCAACCATGGTTCCGGTTGATGTCGTAAACCGGCCAATAGAGTCGGCAAGGATAACGTGTGATACAGACCGGGAAGTCCGAAATGGATCACACACAAAGGTATTGTGCAATGAATGGGAAAGAATGACTGTGCATGACGGGGAAAAGTTCCCACGGCTAGGCAGTTTTAGCCCAGATGTGTTACAAAATCTAAGGAGAAGGATATGTCTCATTAAATCTGCAAAGAGACGGATCAAGCATTATGACTATTTACAGTTATGGCAACAGGAGGGTGAAATACAGAGAGGATTGGCTCAAGCGGGTGGATCTAACCCTATCAGAAAACTGATAGCCACCGCGCCACCACCACCACCATACATAACGGGAGAGCAGGTGGTTACAGAGAATGGCACACTGGTGAATGATAAAAATGCACTTAGCAACTGTATTATAGATAAGGATAAGTGTAACAAATGTAACAATGATAAAAGTAAAACTGTTAAATGTACAACTGTTAACCTGTGCAAGTCGCACCCCATGTTAAACTTCCCTCAGGATTACCAGCAAGAAAGTGAGCCCAGCACGATGTCGGCACCTTTTCCAGCAGCCATCATACAAGACATCCAGGTGGACGCGACCAAATCGGTAAAGGCAGTAATCAAACCCCCTAACGGAGGGTCAGGTGAGGTCGTGTCCACAGGTACGTACGGTGTTCTATATCACGCACAAACAAATGTACCTCATATTGTAGAACCAACGCAAGATGATGTAATTGAATTTAGTCCTGTCAGGGTGATCACAGTCCCCAATGGGAAGACTGACGCTCAGGGAATCATTCCTGCCAGGGACAGTGCAATGCGCCGTCCCTGGTCCCGGATGGAATTGAGAGCAATTATGTCTGAATTCCCTGATCCTAGGAAAGATCTAGATGCATGTCAGAGATTTATTAAAGAACTAGGAAACTCCACAGAACCCACCAACAAAGATTGGCGGACAGTGCTGAGGGCATGTTTGCCCTCCAGCGTTGACCCTGCGAAATTTATTGCTGATTGTAAATTAAACACAGAGGTACCTCGTACGGAGGAACACAATCAGGAATGTATTAAGCAGATCAACCGACAGTTAGGAGTATATTTCCCAGCCATTGTCAAGTGGAACAAAATCCTCTCCATAAGACAAGGAGAAGGGGAAAGTACTTCTGATTACTTCAATCGAGCACTGCAAGTAATGGCTAGAGACACTGGGATCACGGACATCAAAACAAATGCACCGCATAGAGAGATAGCGGTTAAGGTATTAATGAATGGTTTAAAGGAAGTGTTGAGAACAAGGGTACAGACCACCAACCCAAACTGGAGAAATATATCGGTGGCTGCATTAAGAAAGTCCGCTGTTGGGCATGAGCAAAACATCAGCAAGCACAGTGAAACACAGAGACGTAAGGAGCCTCAGATCCCTGTGGGTAAGTCCAAGGTGATAAGGTGTTATAATTGCCAGAAGGAAGGTCATTATGCAAGAGCTTGTAGATCAAGAAATTTACAGAAGGTATATCAACCCCCTAGACAACAACAACAACATAACCATGGTATCCAAGGAATCAGGGAAGTACAGGGAAAGCGGTTGATGGTGATATGCATCCAAGCGTTTGAGGAGGCATCAAATCAACCAAGACCTCAGGTCACTGGCACTTGGAGGAAGCCCAGGGTTTGTTATCTTTGTAAAAGAGAAGGGCATTATGCCAGCAACTGTAACAGCCCACATAAAGTCAGACCCCCTAGACAAGAACACGAACAAGAGCCATGACACAAGAAAAAAAAAATAAAAAAATAATAATTTGTAATTAGGGATCGCATAAGAAGAAGTTTGGGCCGCACCCATAAGATGCAGTCAGGAGAGGTGATCATTAGGACTGATAGTAAGCCTGAGGTTACAGTTAATGAAACTGGGAGGTTAGTTCCTTGTAGACACAGAAACGGCCGGGTAAACGTTGTAAATTTATCTGTAAATGTTTCTTTCTCCCCATCTCTGACGTTCATCGGCAGAACTCAAACATCACATAGCTACTTGGTCTTTGCAGAAGTCTACCTAACCCCAGTGTGACCTACCGACATCGGTGTGTCCTGGCCAGGCACAAAAAGAGTGGAGTGTGGAAATACTGGTGGGAAGGGACTGCGCAAAGATACCAATGGATGTGTTGATGTGACAGCCTGATGGTGAACGGAAGATCTGACCATGTTTTTTTTTGTTTGTTGTTTAATGTAAAATGTGATGAATTGTTCTCTCTCTCATTTGTTTTTTGTTCCTTTTCTCTCTTCTCTTCTTTCTCATGTTTTAAAGATGGTATGTCACACATCAGTCAGACAAATGGTAATGCAAGATTTTTGCTCCTTACAGGGAGATCGCTGATTTGGAAGGAATATTGTATCACCGGAGTGTCCGTTTGGAAGACTGAGAGACAGCACCTTTGAGATGACAGCAGAGCAAGAAGAACAACAAGACTAGAGGAAATAAGACATCATAACATTTTTCTTTCCCCTCAAAGTATTTTTTTTTGTACCCCCCATTACAAATTTCTCTTTCTCCTCCTGTAAGATGGACTCGCCCCAAGAGACTGCAGTCCGTGTTTTCCTGTTGACCAGAGCAGTCTGTTTCGGTGAGAGTACCAGTGAGGTCGAGAAAAGATCCAGAATGGGTTTCTGATGACTGAGACAGAGGTGTAAATTTCCAATAGCAACACAATCACCAAGCAAAGGCGAGTACCAGAAAACGATCTAGCAGCCATGTTATTTATAGACATTGTGAAGGATTGTTAGCTAAAGAGAACTGCATTTGTAGGCATTGCGATAATATAGTTGAGGGTGGGTGCATCAAGAAATGTCAGTCCAGTTTTAATATCCATATGGACCGGCACCCATTGAGTGACTATCACTCCCTAGTGGGTAAAGTGTTAAACCAGACAGATTGTTGGGTATGCTCTCAAGTACCTCAAGGCCATAGCAAATCAGGACTAGTACCATTCCCTTTAACTGTAGGGGAGGTACTTGAGCTAAGTGGTGGGAGGCCGGTGGACAGGAGGTTTAATATCTCTAGTCCCACTAGTTTGAAGCTCCACCAATATCATGTGGATAGGTCATTAGTGTGCTTTAACATTTCCAATCCCCGAAAGCCGGGAAATTGGGAAGTGTCATGGAGTAATCAAACCATGACATTTTCACATAGAGCCGACCGAATGCCCATAGACACAGAGCTTATACGCCAGATAGCCGACCATGGAAAATATTTCCGGTATAGGTACACTTTAGGAAGTAGGACCATGCGAGTTGGAGAAGTATCACCAGGATACTGTGCATATATCATACAATTTGATACATGTACTAGACAGATGGGAGAATTAGGGTTAGGCGATTTCACATGGAAAGTTTGTAACATGGTTATGACATACACCGTCCCATATGTTCTCCCCGATGAGGCATATTTCTTATGCGGGAGGAAGGCGTATAGGTTCCTCGCCCCAAACTCAGAGGGATTATGTTATATTGGAAAAGTACTGCCTGAAGTAATGACTGTATCCCATACCAAAATGAAAGATATTCACCGCGGTGCCCAAGCTCCTTATACTCACACTCACTACGAGCACGTCGTTAAAAGGCACCTGATAGAGAAGACAGAGCATCATGCCTCTGATCTGACCCATGAATCCACCGGGATTCAATTTCTCCTCGCGATGGATATTACTCGTACCGCCAGGGGAGTGATAAACTTTAGGTATATATCTGCGCTCGCAAATTTATTAGACAATATCACTGAAATGTATGACGACACGTTCAGGTATACTGGGAGAGAGTTACAAGCCTACAAAACATAACTGGTTCAGCATAGGATGATTCTCAATTATCTCACAGCTGTGACAGGCGGGTATTGTGTCACCCTAGCAACTCAGTATGGAATAAAGTGCTGCACGTACATTACAAACAGCACAAAGGACCCGGTCGAGGTCATAGACCAAAAGATGGATGACATTTTGCAATTAAAGTGGGAGTTTCGAAGGAAACACAATCTCACTCTCGCCGCTGTGGGCAATGAGCTGACCGGTTGGGTGTCATGGTTGAGCCCACGAAATTGGTTTTCGGGCTTAGGAGAATGGGCCCAAGGTATTATCATGGATGTAGGGAAGTTTCTCTTGTGTATATTGGGAGTCGTCATATTTATTGGCCTGATATTTAGATGCGTTCGGATTTTAACAAAGTGTAAACGTAGTACCCGAGTGATGAGTCTAAGGAGTGAAGACACTGTAATTACAACGACTAATTTGATTTATGACCCAACGATAAAGACAATGTTGTGATGAAAATGTGATTCCACGGTCCGTTTCTTGCACCCGTTTCTCCTTTGTTTTCCTCCAAGGTACAAAGACATCCGCTTGGAAGAAGAATTTGACAACCTTTTACACAGACCATTGATGGACAATGCCATAGACCCCCAATATCCCTAGTGACTTTAACTTTCACGATAGCCCAATACTTTAAAGATTGTAAGTCTATGGACATTGAGAAAGTTTTTTGCTCAGCATTTATAGCAAAAGCATCGGGAGACTACAGTCAACATGTACATCGAGACAAGACACCAGACAAGACCTCAATCGGCAAATGTATATTAAACTCACATAGTTTATGACTGCATTTACCATAATTGCTTCTTATCTTCATTTCTACAACCTTCAGGTAATGACACACATAGTCGATAGGGAATATAGACTCAGATATCAGCACTCACATATCCCCCCCATTCATGTATCATCAACTAAAATTTGCTCCCCCATTTTGTTACAACCAAAAGCCGAAAAGAGCTCGGTAAAGTTTGACACCCTTGATACGTGATAAGAAGGAATTCAAATGTATACTTCGCAATACCTCGAAGCTTGATTTAAAACACGTACGGCACGATGATACATGACCCCTCAAACATGGATTCATACACACATGCTTCTACTATCTCAATAGGTCATACCTTTTTCCCACCTTCTTCTCTCCTCCCTTACCCAATCATAGAAATGTATTTACATATGACATATATTTTTCTGTTTGAATTGTTTAGGAAGTGGCAGTTATTGGTGACTGCCAAAGTGTGGAACTGTCAAAGTCGAAAAATATAGCGACCTATGATGCCTTGTACTAACCCCAGGCGCTTGCCCGCTGCGCGCACATTCTCTCCCGTGCGTGTGCATATTTGCAGTTACGTTTGGTGTCCAGCTGTGGGGTATTGTAAAGGTGTTGTACTTATGATAGTTGGGAGGGATTCACATGTTCTTATGCATAGTTAAGCACAGAAATAGTAAATAAGATTAATTGTATTCCGAATAAATTACACATAAGTCCAGAGTCAGTTTCTTTCCCGCAGACGGAATACAATAGCCTTTAATTACACTAAGCTTTGAGATTCTATGAAGAGGGCTGACACCTTTGTTTATGAATAGGTCTAGGTTTCTCTCCAAAAGAATGATTGCTGAGATGTCATTGTCTCAACTGAAAGTGGACAGTGGGATAAACAAAACCGAGACAGGGTTTGTTTGGAATTCCCCAAACAATAGCTCCCCACAAGACAGGAATTTGAAATAATAACAAGTCTTAGTCATCACCCAACTTCTTGAACTAACCAATGGAAAGAGGACACATAGTATCTATTGAAGTATGTCTTGAGCTAGTACATAAATATAGTTTGAAATAGACTTGGGGACACAAGAGTCTTCTCCCCACAACGGTTTTCATGATTGAATAACCAGGAGCTGGTAACCAGATTTGCGCCTGCGATTCATTCCCTGTGTGTAAGTACACTCTCTGTGACCATTCTAAATCTCTGAATGTAATTGTGCCACGATCTCTCTCTCTCTCTCTGTTATTGTATAAGATTGTGATGCTATTGTGTATTTATGTGTAGGTATTTTGTTAGATATTGATGTTAGCTTGTAGAGTATGAATTGTCAACTGTATTTCCCCTTTTAATATAACTTAATCCTGTTAGTAAAGGTGTTGGAACCTTAGTAAGGTATCGTGTGTTTATTACATTGCAGAGGGTATTCAGAGCGCTTAAATCGCTCTAACAGCATTTACATTAACAAGGTTAAGCAGCGTTATATCGCTGCAGTATTTAAGTACAAGGTTTACAGCATAAGAGTATCCTTTCTGTGTGTTACATTCGAGGTTTACTGATTGTCATCCTGTGAGCGTCTGCGTCGCTCGTGATCTCCTCGTGGTCTCGAGCGTCCGCTATGCTGGTAGCGTAGCATTACGGTAGTCGACCGCCTATAGCGTGCTCGACACCACGCATTAAGCTGTGAGCGAGCGTGTCGCATGTGCGTCTCGATCACGGCCAAGCGTATGCTACGCTAAGTGTGTACGCTTACGGTACCCCATACGCCAATTGCGTACTGAGTCTCTTACCCATATATAGTGAAGGTTATAAGGTAATCTAAATCAGCATTATCAGAACTTCCTCCATTAGGAAATCCGATTCTCTTTTTGTGTTGTTTGGTTTTCACAAACGTGGCTGGCCTGCTTCTAAGCAGACATTGGCCAGATGGATTAGAACGGTGATTGCACATGCTTATGTACAGGCTGGTCGTCCGGTTCCTGCTACCATCAAAGCCCATTCTACTCGGTCGGTTGGACCTTCTGGGGCGGCCCACCATGGTGCGACCCTCAAACAATTGTGCAAGGCGGCTACGTGGTCCTCGAGGACCAAGTTTATTAGGTTCTATGCCTTTGATACTGCCGCTTCCCAGAATGCTTCCTTTGGACGCCGGGATCTTGTGCACGCTACAGTGTGTCCCCTCCTATAAGGAACTGCTTTAGGACATCCCCAATGTTATTTCCTTGCGGAGCCCAGTGTACCCCACAGCAGAAAACAAGATTTATGGTAAGAACTTACCGTTGTAAATCTTTCTGCGAGGTATACTGGGCTCCACAAGGCGCCCACCCTGACGCACTTTGCTTTTTTGGGTTGGTATTGGCATAGCCGCTGACACCCTCTCCTGCAGTGTGTGTGTGGTGTAACTGGCTACGAGCGGTTGTTGTCTCTGGTACCTGCTATTGCATTCGGCTGGTTAAGTAAACTGAGCTCACTGGCATGGAGGCGGGGTTATAGAGGATGCGGCTCTGAGCATCTTGGAATCAGTCTAAAGCTTTGAGCCTGTTGGGGCCTCGGATCCAGATCCTCGCAGAAAGAGATTTAAAAACGGTAAGTTCTTACCATAAGTCTAGTTTTTCTGTGCCAGGATAAAAAAAGGTGGTCGAGGTATGGCAATTTTCTTATCCCCTTCTTACAGAGATAAGATGCCATAATCCTCATAATTTTGGTAAATACTATGGAGGCTGTGGCTTACCCAAAGGGTAAGGTCTGAAACTGAAAATTTTGCTGGAGGATGGTGAACCTTGAGATAACACTGATGGAACAGTGCTATAGGAACCTGTAGGTAAGCATCCTGACTATCCAGGGATACAATGTAATTCCTTGGCTCCATGCCAAAACTATGGAGCGCAACGTCTCCATGTGAACCGTGGTACCCAAACTTATCTGTTTAGGATTTTGAGATTGGGGTGAAAGGATCCTTCTGAACCCAAACCCAATTGGAGTAAAAACACCCATCCCTATTGTGCAGGGGTTACTAGAATGAATATTCCTGACAAAAGCAATTTCTGAACTGCTTCTTGCAAACCCCTGTCCTTCGCCTCTACCCGAGATGACTGGAACAGAAACCTTCGAAGAGGATGCTTCTTGAAGAGAAACATAACCTATAGATACAGCTTCTTGCACCCAGGCATCTGTTTGTAGACTGTTACCAGATCTGCGCAAACTGAAGAAGTTAGCCCCCTATCTTGGGGTCCCCACAGAAGGAGGCCAGCACCATCCTGCTGATGGCTTATCTTCTGGTTTGGAAGCTGGCCCGCTATTTGCCTTTGCTTCTTTGCCTTACCAAACTTATTGTATTGTGGCTGTTATGTTCCTTTATGACCGACAAGGCAGAAAACCGGAGCCCTATGATTGGGGTTATATGTGGAAGGAAATGTGACCTTCTTGGAGTCTGATTTTGACTCCAGAATATCTGTTAATTCCTTACCAAACAAACTTCCAGCCAAAGGCAAAGTTTCCAAAACATTCTTTGATTATTCTGAATCAGCTTTTCATGTCTGTAAGCAAACCTGCTCTGGGAGCAACTATTGTTAATGCTGAGGCTCTAGAACATTAGTGTCCATATGAGCTATATGTGATTCTTCCTCCCTTGCAAGCACTGAAAAACCTGTTTTTCAGTACCTCAGCCCAGTGTACCTACAGCACCTGGTATTCCAAGGTGGTCTCCCATCCAAGAACTAACCAGGCCCAAAGCTGCTTAGCTTCCAAGATCTAGTGAGATTGGGCCTATCCAGTGTGGTGTGGCTGTAGATTGCAAGGTGAAGTCATGGCTTGCCTTATGACTGCCCCAGACAGAGACATTATGGTTTTCAGAAAACCATCCCTCTTTTGAAGTTCACGTCAAAGGCCATATAAATTTTCGCACTATCAAATGATATGCATCTCTCTTTAGGAGGCATTTCCCATTTTTAAATAGTCCCCAGCTGGAAAAATAAGAATTTACTTACCGATAATTCTATTTCTCGTAGTCCGTAGTGGATGCTGGGGACTCCGTCAGGACCATGGGGTTTAGCGGCTCCGCAGGAGACAGGGCACAATAATAAAAGCTTTAGGATCAGGTGGTGTGCACTGGCTCCTCCCCCTATGACCCTCCTCCAAGCCTCAGTTAGGATACTGTGCCCGGACGAGCGTGCATAATAAGGAAGGATATTGAATCCCGGGTAAGACTCATACCAGCCACACCAATCACACCGTACAACCTGTGATCTGAACCCAGTTAACAGTATGATAACAACGAAGGAGCCTCTGAAAAGATGGCTCACAACAAGAATAACCCGATTTTTGTAACAATAACTATGTACAAGTATTGCAGACAATCCGCACTTGGGATGGGCGCCCAGCATCCACTACGGACTACGAGAAATAGAATTATCGGTAAGTAAATTCTTATTTTCTCTAACGTCCTAAGTGGATGCTGGGGACTCCGTCAGGACCATGGGGATTATACCAAAGCTCCCAAACGGGCGGGAGAGTGCGGATGACTCTGCAGCACCGAATGAGAGAACTCCAGGTCCTCCTCAGTCAGGGTGTGCCCCTGACCAAGTAGCAGCTCGGCAAAGTTGTAAAGCCGAGACCCCTCGGGCAGCCGCCCAAGATGAGCCCACTTCCTTGTGGAATGGGCTTTTACTGATTTTGGCTGTGGCAAGCCTGCCACAGAATGTGCAAGCTGAATTGTACTACAAATCCAGCGAGCAATCGTCTGCTTAGAAGCAGGAACACCCATCTTGTTGGGTGCATACAGGCTAAACAGCGAGTCAGATTTTCTGACTCCAGTCGTCCTGGAAGCATATATTTTCAGGGCCCTGACAACGTCAAGTAACTTGGAGTCCTCCAAGTCCCTAGTAGCCGCAGGTACCACAATAGGTTGGTTCATGTGAAAAACAGAAAACACCTTAAGGAGAAATTGAGGACGAGTCCTCAATTCTGCCCTGTCAGAATGAAAAATTAAGTAAGGGCTTTTATATGATAAAGCCGCCCATTCTGACACACGCCTGGCTGAAGCCAGGGCTAATAGAATCTTCACCTTCCATGTGAAATATTTTAATTCCACAGTGGTGAGTGGATCAAACCAATGTGACTTTAGGAAACTCAAAACAACATTGAGATCCCAAGGTGCCACTGGGGCACAAAAGGAGGCTGTATATGCAGTACCCCTTTTACAAACGTCTGAACTTCAGGCACTGAAGCCAGTTCTTTCTGGAAGAAATTCGACAGGGTCGAAATTTGAACCTTAATGGACCCTAATTTTAGGCCCATGGACAGTCCTGTTTTCAGGAAATGTAGGAACGACCCAGTTGGAATTCCTCTGTAGGGACCTTCTTGGCCTCACACCACGCAACATATTTTCGCCAATGCGGTGAAAATGTTTTGCGGTTACATCCTTCCTGGCTTCGACCAGGGTAGGGATGACTTCATCTGGAATGCCCTTTCAGGATCCGGCGTTCAACTGCCATGCCGTCAAACGCAGCCGCGGTAAGTCTTGGAACAGACAAGGCCCCTGCTGGAGCAGGTCCTTTCTTAAAGGTAGAGGCCACGGTTCTTCCGTGAGCATCTCTTGAAGTTCCGGGTACCAAGTCCTTCTTGACCCATCCGGAACCACGAGTATCGTTCTTACTCATCTCCTTCTTATGATTCTCAGTACTTTTGGTATGAGATGCATAGGAGGGAACACATACCCTGACTGGTACACCCACAGTGTTACCAGAGCGTCCACCGCTATTGCCTGAGGGTCCTTTGACCTGGCGCAATATTTGTCTAGTTTTTTGTTCAGGCGGGACGCCATCATGTCCACCTTTGGTTTTTCCCAACGGTTTACAATCATGTGGAAGACTTCCCGCTGAAGTCCCCACTCTCCCGGGTGGAGGTTATGCCTGCTGAGGAAGTCTGCTTCCCAGTTTTCCACTCCCGGAATTAACACTGCTGAGAGTGTTATCACATGATTTTTCGCCCAGCGAAGAATCCTTGCAGTTTCTGCCATTTCCCTCCTGCTTCATGTGCCGCCCTGTCTGTTTACGTGGGCGACTGCCGTGATGTTGTCCCACTGGATCAATACCGGCTGACCTTTAAGCAGAGGTCTTGCTAAGCTTAGAGCCTTGTAAATTGCCCTTAGCTCCAGTATATTTATGTGGAGAGAAGTCTCCAGACTTGATCACACTCCCTGGAAATTTTTTCCTTGTGTGACTGCTCCCCAGCCACTCAGGCTGGCATCCGTGGTCACCAGGACCCAGTCCTGAATGTCGAATCTGCGGCCCTTTCATAGATGAGCACTCTGCAGCCACCGCAGAAGAAAACACCCTTGTCCTTGGAGACAGGGTTATCCGCTGATGCATCTGAAGATGCGATCCGGACCATTTTCCCAGCAGATTCCACTGAAAGGTTCTTGCGTGAAATCTACCGAATGGGATCGCTTTGTAAGAAACCACCATTTTTCACAGGACCCTTGTGCAATGATGCACTGATACTTTTCCTGGTTTTAGGAGGTTCCTGACTAGCTCGGATAACTCCCTGGCCTTCTTCTCCGGGAGAAAACATCCTTTTCTAGACTGTGTCCAGAATCATTCCTAGGAACATTAGACGTGTCGTCGGAAAAAGCTGCGATTTTGGAATATTTAGAATCCACTCGTGCTGTCGTAGAACTACTTGAGATAGTGCTACTCCGACCGCCAACTGTTCTCTGGACCTTGCCCTTATCAGGAAAGCGTCCATATTTCTTTTAGGAAGAATCATCATTTCGGCCATTACCATGGTAAAGACCCGGGGTGCCGTGGACAATCCAAACGGCAGCGTCTGAACTGATAGTGACAGTTCTGTACCACGAACCTGAGATACCCTTGGTGAGAAGGGCAAAATTTGGACATGTAGGTAAGCGTCCCTGATATCCAGTGACACCATATCGTCCTGGTTCGCTATCACTGCTCTGAGTGACTCCATCTTGATTTGAACCCTTGTATGTAATTGTTCAAATCTTTTAGATCTCACCGAGCCGTTTGGCTTCAGTACCACAATATAGTGTGGAATAATACCCCTTCCCTTGTTGTAGGAGGGGTACTTTGATTATCACCTGCTGGGAATACAGCCTGTGAATTTTTTCCCAATACTGCCTCCCTGTCGGAGGGAGACGTTGGTAAAGCAGACTTTAGGAACTTGTGAGGGGAAGACGTCTCGAATTTCCAATGTACACCTGGGATACTACGTGTAGGATCCAGGAGTCCACTTGCGAGTGAGCCCACTGCGTGCTGAAACTCTTGAGATGACCCCCCACCGCACCTGAGTCCGCTTGTATGGCCCCAGCGTCATGCTGCGGACTTGGCAGAAGCTGTGGAGGACTTCTGTTCCTGGGAATGGGCTGCCTGCTGCAGTCTTCTACCCTTTCCTCTAACCCTGGGCAGATATGCCCGCCTGCCTTTATGGGTACGAAAGGACTGAGACTGAAAAGACTGTGTCCTTTTCTGCTGAGATGTGACTTGGGGTAACAAAAGTGGATTTTCCAGCTGTTGCCATGGCCACCAGGTCCGATGGACCGCCCCTTTATACGGCAATACTTCCATGTGCCGTCTGGAATCTGCATCACCTGACCTCTATAAACATCGTCTGGCAGATATGGACATCACATCTACTCTTGATGCCAGAATGCAATAGCGTGACTCTTTCCAATATGCGTATAAGACGCTGTTAAGGAAGATCGCTCAAAAACATAGTAAAACTATAAAAATAAAATAAGAAAGCTTAGGGCTGCGGTGGAACAGCAGTCCTCTGACCATGGTCCGGCTCCTGTCGCACCAAACAAAACACTGATTTGCCTGAGCCAGTGGGCGGGGATATATGGACAGACCCGTTGCATGCTGGGAGGCCAGCAAGCTTGTGATCGTTTGGTGCCAATCCGCTGTCGCTCCATCATATCCCATTGTTATCCTGTGGACCCTGACGGAGAAATAATCAGTGAAACAGCCGAAAAAAGTCTGAAAAACTGCCATTTTTCGGACCCAGTGTTTTACCGGGGATAATTGGATATATCCCAAAGAGAGAAAAGTAGAAAGAGGAACCAACTAAAGGGTCCAAGGACCGATTCAAGGACCGAAATAGCAAACACTATAACAAACCAATAAGCTGCAGACAACTAATATGCACCTGTAAACTCTCCGAAGAACAGTGCAGCAAGGACAGTGCTGTGAAGGCGTCAAGTGTCCCTAATGGAATTGGAGAAAGAGATTTATTGGTTAGTATCAAAATCCTATTTTCTCCTTCATCCAGTAGGGGGCACTGGAGTATACAATGGGGAAGCCCCAAAGCAGACCTCCCTGGTGGACAGGTGCTAAAAAATATGCAGATCCCTACGACCAATTCTGGAGACAGTGGTCGCAAAATAAGCAACGCTGTAAAACATTAGAAATGTACAGGTAGAATGTTACCAAAGTATGAGTTGTGGACTAAAAAGTCACACTGCAAAAGGTGAGATGCAGAAGCTCCACCTTTGGCATCTCAAGAGGTCCCCACCAAAAACCGAATGTGCAGAGTTAGAATGAAGGTAAAATTGACCACTGGCTACAGATGCCCGACAGATAACCAGACAGATGCTCCTGGAATGGGTCCGCTTAGAAGTAGGCCAGTCCCACTAGGAGGCTTTGTAGACACAAACACATTCTGTGCATGGTAGCAGTATGAGAAACAAACCTGAAAAGGCTTAACCACCTCCAGAGATGATGAAGATAAAATCAGCCAATAAAACAAGAAACAAAAGTGGATACACGCAGTAGGCAGGGACCACTAAGCTCTGACAGGCCACTTAATCGGAGGTGAAAACCAACAATAGAACTGTCCTTCAGGACAATAGCGGAGAGTCACAGAGTCTAGGGGTTCAAACACATTCTCACTGAAGGAAAACCAATACCAAGTGTTAGATCGAGGTGCAGCAAGAACCCAAGGGACAGGGGCCTAAAACTCCCTGTAGAAGGTTGTAAACATAGTAGCAAGGTCAACTAATACTAAAATAAGATCGATATGGCAGCAACCTGCACTCTAAGCGAGCCTAGGTGAAGATCAGTATCCACTAGTACCTGAAGAACAGAAGAAGATGGAATAGCCGCAAGGAGGTAGTTGAGAAACCAGGGCAAATGCAACACAGGTTGCATGACATAAAGCATAGAAAGAACAGCAACTTTCAGGATATCGTTGCTCTACCAGAAAGCGGAGTCAACGGTCACACCTGTAAACAAAGACATGGTAATGTGGTATACGAACGGACCCTGCTGAAGAAATTCCAGCTGGCATTTAAACACACACAGGCCTTCTGCAAGAGACTGCAGAAGAATTGAGTACCAAGCTAAACCGGAACCACCAGGAGGACTCTGCGGACACACAGGAGATGCGCTGGAGAATCTGGGAACATCAAACATGTAGGATAATCTACTAGAGAGGTTATCAAATGCGGTTCTCAAGGCACCCCAATGGTACAGGTCTTAGGTATAGCCATGGTTATAATCAAATTGACTGAGGTACATTAAATCACCTTTTGCCAAGCATGGATAAACTTAAAACCTGGACTGTTGGGTTGCCTTGAGGACAGTGTTTGAGAACCTCTGGTCTACTCTATAAAGGCAGATATCTAATGAATACATGCAGTTCCAGTTAGTAGATGTAAGATACTGCCCACTCGAGCAGCATCCGCAGTCTCTACTGAATATTCACTGACAGCATCTGAGGCACATATTAGTGGACTAGTTGTAAAAATAAGAATTTACTTACCGATAATTCTATTTCTCGTAGTCCGTAGTGGATGCTGGGAACTCCGTAAGGACCATGGGGAATAGCGGCTCCGCAGGAGACTGGGCACAAAAAGAAAAGCTTTAGGACTACCTGGTGTGCACTGGCTCCTCTCCCTATGAACCCTCCTCCAAGCCTCAGTTAGGATACTGTGCCCGGACGAGCGTACACAATAAGGAAGGATTTTGAATCCCGGGTAAGACTCATACCAGCCACACCAATCACACCGTACAACTTGTGATATGAAACCCAGTTAACAGCATGATAACAGAGGAGCCTCTGAATAGATGGCTCACAACAAGAACCCGATTAGTTAACAATAACTATGTACAAGTATTGCAGACAATCCGCACTTGGGATGGGCGCCCAGCATCCACTACGGACTACGAGAAATAGAATTATCGGTAAGTAAATTCTTATTTTCTCTGACGTCCTAGTGGATGCTGGGAACTCCGTAAGGACCATGGGGATTATACCAAAGCTCCCAAACGGGCGGGAGAGTGCGGATGACTCTGCAGCACCGAATGAGAGAACTCCAGGTCCTCCTCAGCCAGGGTATCAAATTCGTAGAATTTTGCAAACGTGTTTGCCCCTGACCAAGTAGCTGCTCGGCAAGTTGTAAAGCCGAGACCCCTCGGGCAGCCGCCCAAGATGAGCCCACCGTCCTTGTGGAATGGGCTTTTATTGATTTAGGCTGCGGTAATCCTACCGCAGAATGCGCCAGCTGAATAGTGCTACAAATCCAGCGCGCAATAGACTGCTTAGAAGCAGGAGCACCCAGCTTGTTGGGTCCATCAGGATAAACAGCGAGTCAGTTTTCCTGACTCCAGCCATCCTGGAAAAATAAAAATTTCAGGGCCCTGACTACGTCCAGCAACTTGGAATCCTCCAAGTCCCCAGTAGCCGCAGGCACCACAATAGGTTGTTTCAAATGAAAACCTGAGACCACCTTCGGGAGAAACTGAGGACGAGTCCTCAACTCTGCCCTATCCATATAGAAAATCAGATAAGGCCTTTTACATGACAAAGCCGCCAATTCTGACACACGCCCGGCCAAGGCCAACAGCATGACCACTTTCCACGCGAGATACTTTAGCTCCATGGTTTTAAGTGGCTCAACCAATGCGACTTTAGGAAATCCAACACCACGTTGAGATCCAAAAAGTGCCACAGGAGGCACAAAAGGAGGCTGAATATGTAGTACTCCTTTAACCAAAGTCTGAACTTCAGGCAGTGAAGCCAGTTCTTTCTGGAAGAAAATCGACAGAGCCGAAATCTGGACCTTGATGGACCCCAATTTGAGGCCCAAACGTCACCCCTGCTTGCAGGAAGTGCAGGAATCGACATAGTTGAAATTCCTCCGTCGGGGCCTTCATGGCCTCCCACCAAGCAACATATTTTCGCCAATGCGGCGATAATGTCTTGGGGTGACATCCTTCGGAATACCCTTTTCCTTTAGGATCCGGTGTTCTACCGCCATGCCGTCAAACGCAGCCGCGGTAAGTCTTGGAACAGACAGGGTCCCTGCTGCAGCAGGTCTTGTCTGAGCGGCAGAGGCCAAGGGTCCTCTGCCAGCATCTCTTGAAGTTCCGGGTACCAAACTCTTCATGGCCAATCCGGAACCCCGAGTATGGTTTTCACTCCTCGCCTTCTTATTATTCTCAGTACCTTGGGTATGAGAGGTAGAGGAGGAGACACAAAAACCGACTGGTACACCCACGGTGTCACTAGAGCGTCCCCAGCGATCGCCTGAGGGTCCCTTGACCTGGCGCAATATCTTTTCAACTTCTTGTTGAGGCGGGACGCCATCATGTCCACCCGTGGTCATTCCCAACGGTTTACCCGCATTTGGAAAACATCTGGATGAAGTCCCCATTCTCCTGGGTGTAGGTCGCCCATCGGAGAATCCTTGTGGCTTCTGCCATCGCCATCCTGCTTCTTGTGCCGCCCTGTCTGTTTACACGGGCGACCGCCGTGATGTCGTCTGATTGGATCAGTACCGGCTGGTTCTGAAGCAGGGGCCTTGCTTGGCTTAGGGCATTGTAAATGGCCCTTAGCTGCAGAATATTTATGTGAAGCGAAATCTCCTTGGAAAATTTCTTCCCTGTGTGACTGCACCCCAGCCCGGAAGGCTGGCATCTGTGGTCACCAGGACCCAGTCCTGTATTCCGAATCTGCGGCCCTCTAGTAGATGAGCCCTCTGCAGCCACCACAGCAGCGACACCCTGTTTCTTGCTGACAGGGTTATCCGCTGTTGTATCTGTAGATGGGACCCGGACCATTAGTCCCACAGGTCCCACTGGAACGTCCTTGCGTGGAGTCTTCCGAATGGAATTATGCTTCGTACGAAGCTACCATTCTTCCCAGGACTCGTGTGCATTGATGTACCGACACCTGTCCTGGTTTTAGGATGTCTCTGACTAGAGATGACAACTCCTCGGCTTTTTCCACTGGAAGAAACACTCTTTTCTGGTCTGCGTTCAGAAACATTCCCAGGAACAGAAGACGTGTCGTCGGGACCAGCTGTGACTTTGGAATATTGAGAATCCAGTCGTGCTGTTGTAGCACTTCTGCTACCCCCACTACCAACTGTTCTTTGGACCTCGCCTTTATCAGGAGATCGTCCAAGTACGGGATAATAAAAACTTCCTTCTTGCGAAGGAGTATCGTCACTTCGGCCATTACCTAGGTAAAGACCTTCGGTGCCGTGGACAACTCCAACGGCCGCGTCTGGAACTGATAGTGACAGTCCTGTACCACATATCTGAGGTACTCCTGGTGAGGGGGGTAAATGGGGACATGCAGGTACGCATCCTTGATGTCCAGGGAGACCCTGTAATCCCCCTCGTCCAGGCTCGTAATAACCGCCCTGAGCGATTCCATCTTGAACTTGAATCTTCTGATATAAAAGTTCAAGTATTTTAATTTCAAGATGGGTCTCACCGAACCGTTTCGGTACCACAACCACTGTGGAATAGTAACCCCTTCCTTGCTGAAGGAGGGGTACCTTGACAATCACTTGTTGTGATTATAGTGTTGAATATCCACCAACACCGTCTCCCTGTCAGAGGGAGGTGCCGGTAAAGGCATATTTTAGGAAACGTCGGGGGGAAGAACGTCTCGAACTCCAGCCTGTACCCCTGAGATCCTGCTAGAAGGACCCAGGGATCCATGTAAGAGAGCCCACTGTCCGCTGAAATATCTGAGACGGGCCCCCACCGTACCCGGGTCCGCCTGAGCAGCCCCAGCACCATGCTGTGGACCTACCGGACGCAGGGAGGACTTCTGCTCTTGGGAATTAGCTGTGTGTTGCAGCTTTTTCCTCTACCTTTGCCTCTCGGCAGAAAGGATGAGCCTCTAGCCCTCTTGCTTTTCTGGGGCCGAAAGGACTGTACTTGATGATACGGTGCTTTCTTTTGTTGTGGGGTAGCCTGTGGCAAAAAAATAATTTCCCAGCAGTAGCTGTGGAAACGAGGTCTGAAAAACTATCCCCAAACAGTTTTACCCCCTTATAGGGCAACTTCCATGTGCCGATTCGAGTCGGCATCGCCTGACCATTGTCAAGTCCATAACCCCCGTCTGGCGGCAATGGACCTAGCGCTTATTTTTGATGCCAGCTGGCAAATATCCCTCTGTGCATCACGCATGTATAAGACCACGTCTTTTATATGCTCTATTTTCAGCAAAATATTGTCCCTATCCATAGTTATTTTCCGACAGGGAATCTGACCACGCAGCGGGAGCACTGCACATCCATGCCGAAGCAACGGCTGGTCGCAATATAATGCCCTAGTGTGTGACCATATCTTATAGGGTAACCTCCTACTTTCTATCAGCAGGTTCCTTCAGGCCGTATCCGGAGACGGTAGTGCCACCTTTTCTGATAAGCGTGTAAGCGCTGTATCTACCCTATGGGGTGTTTCCCCGCGTGACCTATCCTCTGGCGGGAAAGGGTACGCTGCCAATAACCGTTGTAGAAATGATCAATTTCTTACCGGGGGAAGACCACCCTTCCTCACACACCTCATTTAATTTCTCAGATGCAGGAAAAACTACTAATAGTTTTCTCTCACCAAACACAATACCCTTTTATGTGGTACCTGGAGTATAATCATAAATGTGTAATACATTTTTCATTGCCTCAATCCTGTAACGGGTGGACCTATTTGGAGGGTACACCAGTCTCATCGATGTCGACACTGGAGTCAGTATCCGTGTCGACATCTGTGTCTGTTATCTGAGGTAGCGGGCGATTTTAAAGCCCCCCATGACATTTGAGACGCTGGAACAGGCACAAGCTGAGTAGCCGGCTGTTCCGTGTCGTCGACCTTTTATGTAAGGAGTTGACACTTTCACGTAATCCTTCCATAAGTTCAACCACCCCGGTGTCGACCCCGCAGGGGGTGACAACATATTTACAGGCATTCGCTCCGCCTCCACCTCATTATCCTCCACATACCTGTCGACACAGCCGTACCGACACACAGCACACACACAGGGAATGCTCTGATAGAGGACAGGACCCCACAAAGCCCTTTGGGGAGACAGAGGGAGAGTATGCCAGCACACACCAGGGCGCTATATATCACAGGGATAGCACCTATAAAAAAGTGTTTTCCCTTATAGCTGCATATATTTGTATACTGCGCCTAAATTGTGCCCCCCCTCTCTTTTTAACCCTTTTCTGTAGTGTATTAACTGCAGGGGAGAGCCAGGGAGCTTCCCTCCAACGGAGCTGTGAGGGAAAATGGCGCCAGTGTGCTGAGGAGATAGGCTCCGCCCCCTTCTCGGCTGACTTTTCTCCCGCTTTTTTCTGGAATCTGGCAGGGGTTAATATACATCCATATAGCCCTGGGGGTTATATGTGATGTATTTTTGCCAGCCAAGGTGTTTATATTTCTGCTCAGGGCGCCCCCCCCAGCGCCCTGCACCCATCAGTGACCGGAGTGTGTGGTGTGCATGAGGAGCAATGGCGCACAGCTGCAGTGCTGTGCGCTACCTTGGTGAAGACTGATGTCTTCTGCCGCCGATTTTCCGGACCTCTTCTTGCTTCTGGCTCTGTAAGGGGGCCGGCGGCGCGGCTCTGGGACCGGACTCCGAGGCTGGGCCTGTGTTCGATCCCTCTGGAGCTAATGGTGTCCAGTAGCCTAAGAAGCCCAAGCTGGCTGCAAGCAGGCAGGTTCGCTTCTTCTCCCCTTAGTCCCTCGATGCAGTGAGCCTGTTGCCAGCAGGTCTCACTGAAAATAAAAAACCTAAAACTAACTTTTATCTAAGAAGCTCAGGAGAGCCCCCTAGATTGCACCCTGCTCGGTCGGGCACAAAAATCTAACTGAGGCTTGGAGGAGGGTCATAGGGGGAGGAGCCAGTGCACACCAGGTAGTCCTAAAGCTTTTCTTTTTGTGTCCAGTCTCCTGCGGAGCCGCTATTCCCCATGGTCCTTACGGAGTTCCCAGCATCCACTAGGACGTCAGAGAAACACCAGCTAAAACAACTGCTACAGAAGTGTCCTCATTAATTTTTGCTTCGGGAGGCTGCGTACTGTGGTGCTGTCGTGATGCACAGCTCAGTTCCCCAATTATCCACTATGAAAGCGTGCGTACACCTAAAGAAGAAAGCGCACAAACATCCGCTACCCTGCTACTCAACCTGTGAGCGGGCAGCAATATAACTGCTGCCCGCTACTATATTAAGCTGCAAATGCATTGTGGGCAACAGGGTAAGAGGACACCTTTGTATAGAAGGTAAATCTGAAGCGAGAATCTAGGAGCTGACGAAGTAGGCATGCAAAAGCGTCTCACCAAGTGCCACTAATTTATTGAATAGGAGAAACAAAAAGGGTAACAAGGAGGCAATCTAAACAGCCAATATTGCTACCCCCATCAGTAAATATGTTACCACCACCAGACCAAGACAGGAAGAAAAAACAAAATCAAGGCTCAATAGCAACAAGGATAGGTAGCAATGTGACATGCACTAATAGTGTCATGTAGAGCAGGTAGAAGTCCACAAAAACCTAAACACACTCCTTCTACTATCTATACTTAATGAAGAAATTGGTAATTATGATATGGATATGGAGGGGTACGTCTCTTTGTGAGGGGTATGTCTATTTGTTAAACCATCTCTAAAACCAAATTTAATAGAGGGTATTTTCGAGGGGGCAGGAGATAATGTGCAGTCGCTATGGGTTGAGATCACAAGTGGGGGCACTGAGGCAAAGAAATTAGTCATTGGCACGTGCTACAAACAACCGAATATTAGCGTACACGATGAGGAACAACTCTTACACCAAACTGAAAAAATAGCAGGAATGGGGGACATCCTAGTATTAGGAGATTTTAACTATTCTGATATAAATTGGAGTAACAATTCATGTGTAAAAACTAGGAGCAGCATGTTTTTAAATATATTGAAGGATCAATTCTTGACTCAATTAGTCGAGGACCCACCTAGAGGTAAAACTATTCTGGACCTAGTTATTACCAATAATGTGGACATTATATCAAACACTGAAGTTGGGGAGACCATGGGAAACAGTGATCATTACATGATCACATTCGACATCAGTTTTAAGAAACATAGCTATAAGGGAGCGACCAAAACATTTAACTTTAGAAAAGCTAACTTCAATATTCTGACACGGGCACTAAACGACATTGACTGGGAAGTTTTGTTTCAAGGCAAGGACTCATCGGAAATGTGGGAGGCTTTAAAAGGGTTGCTTGAAAGCAATATTCACAAAGTCATTCCCATGAGCAGTAAACGCAGGAGTACTAAACAAAAACCAATGTGGCTCAATAAGGAGGTCCAGGAAGCAATGGCTAATAAGAGACGTGCTTTCAAAACATTTAAATCTAATGGAGGGGAGGAGTCATTCCGGTATTACAATGAATGCAATAAAAAAAAAATGTCAAAAAGCGATAAGGGCAGCTAAAATTATAAACAAAAAAAAAATCGCTATAGAGAGTAAAACCAATCCTAAAAAGTTTTATAACTATATAAACAGTAAAAGACTAACAAAGGAGAATGTAGGCCCTTTAAAAGATGAATTGGGAGCTTTGATAAATGATGACAAATTAAAAGCGGAAATATTGAAAAGTTTTTTTTCATCAGTATTTACCAGAGAGGATGAGCCGGTGACATTAGTGCATAATGACAGTGAGGGTAATGACGCTTGGCTTGATGCTTGTTTAAGTGAGGAAGTAGTCCTGGAGAGACTAGGTAACATGAAGATTAATAAATCACCGGGTTCAGACGGTATTCACCCAAAGGTTATTATGGAGCTTAGGTTACAGCTAGAAAAACCCCTATACTTGATTTTCCAGAGTTCAATTAGATCAGACATGGTACCAAGGGATTGGCGCATAGCGGAGGTTATGCCTTTATTTACAAATGGAATAAAAAAATTATCCTGGAAACTATAGACCAGTTAGTTTAACCTCTATAGTGGGTAAAATATTGGAAGGCATTTTGAGGGATAGCATAGGGCAGGCCTGGCCAACCTGTGGCTCTCCAGATGTTGTGAAACTACACATCCCAGCATGCCCTGCCACAGTTTTAGCCTTCCCTAATAGCAAAACTGTAGCAAAGCATGATGGGACTTGTAGTTTTACAACAGCTGGAGAGCCACGGGTTGGCCAGGCCTGGCATAGGGGATCACCTACAGGCTACAAAGTTTATTAGTAAAAGTCAGCATGATTTTGTAAGGGACAGATCATGCCAAACCAACTTAATTAGCTTCTACGAGGAAGTGAGCAATACTTTTGACCATGGAAAAGCAGTGGACGTGGTGTATTTAGATTTTGCAAAAGCCTTCAATACAGTGCCTGATCAACAAATTACAGGAACTTGGTCTAGGTTATATTATTTGTACATGGATAAGTAATTGGCTAGATAAGAGAGCAACGAGTAGTGGTCAATGGGATGTTCTCCAGTTGGCCACCAGTAGTCAGCGGGAAACCACAAGGGTCAGTTCTTGGCCCACTGCTCTTCACTATATTTATCACTGATCTAGGAATAGGCCTGGAAAGCACAGTACCAATCTTTGCAGATGCTACTAAACTGTGCAAGGTAATTAATTCAGAAGGCGATGTGGAGTCTTTACAAAATTACTTTGTTAAACTGGAAACCTGGGCGTCTAAATGGAGAATGAGGTTTAATATAGACAATTGCAAAGTTATGCATTTAAAAAAAAACGAAAAAAAAAAAAAACACACATGCATCCTATACTCTAGATGGGGTAAATAATAGGATTTTGGTTACCTACCGGTAAATCCTTTTTATCGTAGTCTGTAGAGGATGCTGGGGTCCACATTAGTACCATGGGGTATAGACTGGTCCACCAGGAGCCATTGCCACTTTAAGAGTTTGAGTGTGTTGGCTGGCTCCTCCCTCTATGCCCCTCCTACCAGACTCAGTCTAGAAACTGTGCCAGAGGAGACGGACATCTTCGAGAGAAGGATTTAACACAGATAAAAGCGAGATTCATACCAGCTCCTACCGCTATGTCTGTCTTTGCCCTGTTTTGTTCTATAACTGTTGTTCTAATTGTAAAGCGCAACGGAATATACTGCGCTATATAAGAAACTTCTAATAAATAATAAATAAATAAATACATACAAGGCACATCAAGCTAACCAGCTTGAAAAACTCAGCAACTGCTGAAACATTATTTACCAAGTAACAATGCAGTACATAACTAAACAAAGTTGTACTGAACCAGATAACGGTTGCAGGAAAACGAACTGCTGGGCGGGCGCAGCTGGAGATCGTCTGCTTAGAAGCAGGACACCCAATTTTCTTGTGATCATACAGGGCAAACAGAGTCTGACTTTCTGTGATGTGAAGTTCTCTTCACATATATCTTTAGAGCCCTTACAACATCCAATGACTTTTATGTAATTGAGGAGTCAGTAGCCACTGGCAACACAATAGGTTAGTTGATATGAATGCCAACACAACCTTCGGAAGGAACTGCTGACATGGCCTTAGCTCAGCTCTATCTTCATGGAATATAAATAAGGGCTTTAACAGGATAAAGCCCCCAATTCTGACACACGTCTAGCAGAAGCTAAGGCCAACAATGTGACAGACTTCCATGTAAGAAATTTGACCTCAACCTCCTGTAGAGGCTCAAACCAATCCGACTGGAGGAACTGCAACACCACGTTAAGGTCCCAAGGCGCCGTAGGCAGTACAAAGGGAGGATGGATATGCAGAACTCTCTTCAAAAAAGTCTGAACCTCAGGGAGGGCAGCCAATTGTTTCTGGAAGAAAATGGATAGGGCCGAAATCTGGACCTTCGCAGATCCCAAACTAAGGCCCACATCCACACCTGCTTGCAAGGAAGAGGAGAAAACGTCCGAGTTGAAACTCCACCGTAGGAAACTTCTTGGATTCACACCTCAGACATTCTGGATTCAGACATATCTCTTCCAAATTTGATGGTAATGTTTAGACGTTACCCCTTTCCTAGCCTGTATCAGGGTAGGAATGACCTTCTTCGGAATGCCCTTCCGAGCAAGAATCAGGCGCTCAACTTCCATGCCGTTAAACGTAGCCACGGTAAGTTTTGATAGGCGAACGGTCCCTGCTGTAGCAGGTTCTCCCGAAGAGGAAGAGGCCTCGGTTCTTCTTGCAGTAGATTCAGAAGGTCCGCGTACCAAGCCCTTCTTGACCAGTCTGGAGCAATGAGGATTGCTTGAACCCTTGTTCTCCTTATTAGCGTTAGGATTCTTGGGATGAGTTGGAGTGGTGGAAACAAGTACACTGACTGGAACACACACGGAGACAACAGGGCATCCACTGCCACTGCTTGTGGGTCCCTCGACCTGGAACAATAACGCCAAAGCTTCTTGTTGAGACGAGAGGCCATCATGTCTATTTAGGGTAATCCTCAAAGGTCTGTTATTTCCTTGAACAACTCCAGATGGAGACCCCACTCCGCTGGATGGAGATCGTGTCTGCTGAGGAAGACTGCTTCCCAGTTGTCTACTCCCAGAATGAAGATGGCTGATAGCGCCAACGCATGTTTTTCTGTCCAGAGGAGTAGTCTTGTCACCTCTGACATTGCCGCTCTGCTCTTCGTTCTGCCCAGTCGGTTTATGTAAGCCACTGTTATGTTGTCCGACTGCATTTGAACGGCCCGATTTCTTAGAAGAGGGGCCACCTGAAGAAGACCGTTGTAGATGGCTCTTAGTTGCAGGATGTTGATGGGCAGGCCAGCTTCCAGGCTTGACCTTCGTCATTGGAAAGTTACACTTTGAGTGACTGCTCCCCAGCCCCGAAGGCTCGCATCCGTGGTTAGAAGGACCCATTCCTGAATCCTGAACCTGCGGCCTCCCAGAAGGTGAGGTAATTGTAACCACCAAAGGAGCGAAATCCTGGCCTTCGGCGACAGACAAATTCTCTGGTGCATGTGGAGATGAGATCCCGACCACTTGTCCAGAAGATCCAGTTGGAAGGTCCGAGCGTGGAACCTCCCGTACTAGAGAGCCTCGTAAGAGGTCACCATCTTTGCCAACAGGCAAATGCATTGATGAACCGACACCCGGGCTGGCTTCAGGACATCCCGGACCATAGTTTGAATCGCCAACGCCTTTTCCTGCGGAAGAAACACCTACTGCACTTCTGTGTCCAGGATGATTCCTAGAAAGGACAACCTCTGGGTTGGTTCCAAATGTGACAACCATGACTCTTGAGGAGGCGTGTTGAGAGAACAATGGACTGCAGCAGCTTCTCCTTGGACGATGCCTTTATCAGCAGATCGTCCAGATATGGAATGATGTTCACCCCTTGTTTGCGGAGAAGAACCATTATCTCTGCCATCACCTTGGTAAACACCCTTGGTGCTGTGGAAAGGCCGAATGGCAGGGCCTGGAACTGGAAATGACAGTCCAGCAATGCGAAACGGAGATAAGCCTGATGCGGCAGCCATATCAGAATGTGGAGGTACGCATCCTTGATATCCAGGGAAACCAGGAATTCCCCCTCTTCCAGAACTCTTATCACCACCCTGAGAGATTCCATATTGAACTTGAACTCCTTTAGAAAGAGGTTAAATGATTTTAGGTTCAGAATGGGCCTGACCGAACCATTCGGTTTCGATACCACAAAAAGGTTCGAATAGTAACCTGTGGCCTGCGCAGGAGGAGGAGGAACTGACAGAATGACCTGTGCCTCCACCAGCTTTTGGACAGCTTCTTGGTAGTACAGTGCTGCCTGCCAACAGAGCTGGTAAGCCTGATTTGAAAAAACGATGAGTGAGACTTTGAAATTCCAGCCTGTATCCATGGGAAACAATATCTATCACCCAGGGATCCAGGCCGGACGATACCCAAACGTGACTGAAGCGTCTGAGTCCCGCTCCCACTGGCCCCAACTCTAGGTCGCGCGGTCCACCATCATGCAAAGGACTTTGGCGTACCTGAAGCAGGCTTTTGTTCCTGGGAACCTGCAACAGCAGGTTTCTTGGGCTTAACTCGACCTACCCTAAAGAAGGTGTTGGACGGTCTAGCCTTTCTAGGCTTGTTAGGCCGAAAGGACTGTGTTGCAGATGAAGGGAAGGATTTCTTCAGAGCAGGTGATGCTGAGGGAAGAAACGGAGACTTACCCACTGTAGCCGTGTCCACGTGTCTTGAGCTTTCCCAAAGAGAGCCTGACAAGCTGAAACAGACATGGAAGATATTCCCACAGCCATGGAACCCAGGTCTTTCATGGATTATACCATAAAACCTGCTAAATCATGTATGTTGCATAAAAATAATGCAACATCATCCTTATCCATCGTATCCAAATACTCAAGTAAGGTAGCCAACCACTTTACTATAGCCTTTGTAATCGATGAACTAGCAATAGCGGGATGTAATATCGCCCCTGAAGCAGTGTACATTGATTTAAGTGTGTTATAAATTTTTCGATAAGCTGGCTCCTTTAAGGCAGTAGATCCTGGAACAGGCAAAACCACCTTCTTTGAGAGTCTGGACACAGATGCATCAACTATCGGCAGGTTTTCCCATTTTTTACTATTCTCCTCAGGGAAAGGAAACGCCACCTGTACCCGTTTAGAGATCTGGAATTTTTTCTCAGGGTTTTCCCATGCTTTCTCAAATATAGCATTGAATTCCTTTGACGCAGGGAAGTTTAGCGAGGCCTTTTTATTTTCAGTGAAAAAGGCCTCCTCAACCATGTCAGGTGTGGTATTAATATTCAACACATCCCTGATAGCCTCCATCATCAATTGCACCCCTTTTGCAAGTGACGCGGACCCCCGCGACACATCCCCATCACCGTCTGTGGTGTCAGAATCGGTATCAGTGTCGTCTTGTGTGACATGCACAAGCGCACACTTATAGGGGTATATAGCGGAGTATCCTGAGGTACCAGAAACCGGCCATACTGCCATAGAGTTCTGTAATCCTGGGTTGCAGATTCATTACTTGCATCCCTGTCAGAAATCTGAGAAATCCAAGATTTGATAGAAGAAAACCACTCAGGCTCCCTTGCTGGTATCTGTGCTAAACCAGTGCTATAATGATTACATGGAATGGGATCATCCTGGGAGGACAAATCCTCTGCAGCATATGACACAGTGTCGCTGGACATAGCTAAAGGAGACCAAAAAACACTCCACACACACACACACACACACACACACACACACACACACACACACACACACACACACAGAAGGGCAGACAGAGCCCCCCCAAGAATGGCAAGAGACACAGAGATTGGAGCAAACCCACATACAGCACTTTTACTAAAGGGAGACCCTTTATCAGCGCTGACCGTGCACCTTAATAGGATACACAGTTGTATTACAGCCTTCCCCCCCTCTACAACCCCCTGGTACCGTTTAGAGATAGCTGGAGTTGCTGTGGAGGTACCCGATTCTCTTTCTCAGCGCTATGCAGGCAGGAAAATGGCGCTGGAACACTGCTGGGTCAGCTCTGAGAAGCTTCGCCCCCTTAATGGTGCTGTCTTCCCACTCTTCATGGATTATACTGCCTGAGGAATTAGTGCTGGCTGAGATCCAAGGACCCCGACAGGCTTCTTTACCAGTATAGGGGGTAAGCGCTGGCCCAGGGCGCCCCTCACAGCGCCGCACCAGGTACCGCTGAGCCTTCCCAGGAGCTTAGGCCCTCATTCCGAGTCGTTCGCTCGGAAATAATCTTCGCATCGCAGCGTTTTTCTGCTTAGTACGCATGCGCAATGTTCGCACTGCGACTGCGCCAAGTAATTTTGCTATGAAGATAGTATTTTTACTCACGGCTTTTTCTTCGCTCCGGCGATCGTAGTGTGATTGACAGGAAATGGGTGTTACTGGGCGGAAACACGGCGTTTTATAGGCGTGTGGATAAAAACGCTACCGTTTCCGGAAAAAACGCGGGAGTGGCTGGAGAAACGGGGGAGTGTCTGTGCGAACGCTGGGTGTGTTTGTGACGTCAAACCAGGAACGACAAGCACTGAACTGATCGCAGATGCCGAGTAAGTCTGAAGCTACTCTTAAACTGCTAAGTAGTTTGTAATCGCAATATTGCTAATACATCGTTCGCAATTTTAAGAAGCTAAGATTCACTCCCAGTAGGCGGCGGCTTAGCGTGTGTAACTCTGCTAAAATCGCCTTGCGAGCGAACAACTCGGAATGAGGGCCTTAGTTAATACTGCGCTCCCTCCCCGCAGCCGCCATCTTCACTACGCCCCCCCTCCCCCCCCCGGCTTGATAGGGGGGTCAGTGTCTCACTCGCCACTGATTCTTCAGCTCTGCAAGGGGGTGGTGGCATGCTGCTGGGGCGAGCGGTCCCCTGTGGCGGAGAACGATCAGACCCCTCTGGAGTTCAGTGTCCAGTCAGCAGAGACAGCGGCTCAGATCCCGCAGGGCGGACACTGCTCCCCCCCTCAGTCCCTCGCTGCAGGGAGGCTGTTGCCAGCAGCCTCCCTGTAAAATAATAAACTCTAAAAAAACATTTTTACTAGGAAAACTCAGGAGAGCTCCCCTAGCTGTGACCAGCTCCTCCGGGCACATTTTCTAAACGGAGTCTGGTAGGAGGGGCATAGAGGGAGGAGTCAGCCCACATTCTCAAAATCTTAAAGTGCCAATGGCTCCTGGCGGACCTGTCTATACCACATGGTACTAATGTGGACCCCAGCATTCTCTAGGACGTAAGAGAAATAGGGGTAACTATGGTGGAAAAAGATTTGGGGGTGCTCATAGGCTTAATAACTGTACACAAAGTCAAAGTGCAGCAAAGAAGGCAAGTAAAGTGCTTGCGTGCATTAAACGGGGCATAGAGACAAGTGACAAGGATGTAATCCTGCCATTGTACAAATCATTGGTACGTCCACACCTGGAATATTGTGTTCAGTTATGGGCACCATATTATAAAAAAAAAAGATATCGGGGAACTTGAAAAAGTTCAAAGTAGAGCTACTAAACTGGTAAAAGGTTTAGAGTCTCTGGAGTACGAGGAAAGGCTTGCTAGGTTAAATATGTATACACTAGAAAAGAGGCGTCTAAGAGGAGACATTATTAATATCTTCAAATATGTAAAGGTTCATTACAAGGAGCTAGCAGTGGATTTATTTATTAAAAGAACTCTATATAGGACGCGTGGGCACTCGCTTAGGTTAGAGGAGAGGAAATTCAGTACACGACATAGGAAAGGGTTCTTCACGGTAAGGGCAATAAAGATTTGGAACTCCCTGCCGGAGAGGGTAATAACGGCAGACTCTGTAAATGTATTTAAAAGCGGATTGGACAAATTCCTAACTGGTAAATGTATCCAAGGCTATAGCATTTAACATATTGACATTCATTATCTGGTAGTGGTAAGAATCATTGTTTTCATTTGGTACTAAGCCATTACTTCAGCAGGTACATTATAATAGGATTTTAATACCTACCAGTAAATCCTTTTCTCTTAGACCGTAGAGGATGCTGGGGACTCCAAAAGGACCATGGGGTATAGACGGGATCCGCAGGAGACATGGGCACATTAAGACTTTAATGGGCGTGAACTGGCTCCTCACTCTATGCCCCTCCTCCAGATCTCAGTTATAGGAACTGTGCCAGAGGAGACGGACGTTTTGAGGAAAAGGATTTTGTTAAATCAAGGGTGAGATACATACCAGCTCACACCACAACACACCGTACAACATGGTATACATCTAAAACCAGTTAACAGCGTGAACCAAAGAGATCAGCAACAGGCTGACCTTTAGCAAAACACAACCTTTGTGCAAAATAAGCGATAACTATTTACAATTACTGCCGATAGAGCCCGCACTGGGACGGGCGCCCAGCATCCTCTACGGACTACGAGAAAAGGATTTACCGGTAGGTATTAAAATCCTATTTTCTCCTTCGTCCTAGAGGATGCTGGGGACTCCAAAAGGACCATGGGGTATATACCAAAGCTCCAGACCGGGCGGGAGAGTGCGGATGACTCTGCAGCACCGATTGAGCAAACATGAGGTCCTCATCAGCCAGGGTATCAAACTTGTAGAATTTTGGAAAAGTGTTCGAACCCGACCAAGTAGCTGCTCGGCAAAGCTGTAATGCCGAGACGCCTCGGGCAGCCGCCCAAGATGAGCCCACCTTCCTAGTGGAATGGGCTTTCACCGATTTCGGTAACGGCAATCCAGCCGTAGAATGAGCCTGCTGAATCGTATTACAGATCCAGCGTGCAATAGTCTGCATAGAAGCAAGAGCGCCAACCTTGTTGGCCGCATACAGGACAAACAGAGCCTCTGTTTTCCTAACACAAGCCTTTCTGGCTACATAAATTTTCAATGCTCTGACCACATCAAGAGACTTGGAATTCGCCAAGGCTTCAGTAGCCACAGGCACCACGATAGGTTGGTTCATGTGAAACAACGAAACCACCTTAGGCAGAAATTGTTGACGAGTTCTCAATTCTGCTCTATCCACATGGGAAATCAGATAGGGGCTTTTGTGAGACAAAGCCGCAAATTCGGACACCCTCCTTTCGGAACGCCAAGGCCAATAACATGACTACTTGCCAAGTGAGAAATTTCAACTCAACCTTTTGTAAAGGTTCAAACCAATGTGACGTAAGGAACTGTAACACCACGTTAAGGTCCCACAGTGCCACTGGGGGGTAAAAGGGAGGTTGGATGTGCAGCACACCCTTCACAAAAGTCTAAACCTCTGGAAGTGAGGCCAATTCCCTTTGAAAGAAAATTGATAAGGCCGAAACCTGCACTTTAATGGAGCCTAACTTCAGGCCCGCATCCACACCTGCTTGCAAAAAGTGGAGAAAACGACCCAGCTGAAATTCTTCCGTAGGAGCCTTCTTGGATTCACACCAAGACACATATTTTCTCCAAATACGGTGACAATGCTTTGCAGTTAAAGCTAGAAAGGAGGCAAGTAGAGAGGGGATGACTTCCCCGGGAATACCCTTTCTAGCTAGGATTTGGCATTCAACCGCCATGCCGTCAAACGCAACCGCGGTCCTAGAACACGCACGGCCCCTGCTGTAACAGGTCCTCTCTTAAAGGAAGAGGCCAGGGATCTCCTGTGAGTAATTCCTGAAGATCTGATACCAGGCCCTCCGTGGCCAATCTGGAACAACGAGTATCGCCTGAACCCATGTACTTCTTATCACCTTTGGGATGAGTGGAAGTGGAGGGAACACATAGACCGACTGAAACACCCACGTTGTCACCAGTGCGTCCACTGCTATTGCTTGAGGGTCCCTCGACCTGGAATATGTCTGAAGCTTCTTCTTGAGGCGAGACGCCATCATGTCCCCAACGACTTGTCAGTTCTGCAAAGACCTCTTGATGAGACCCCACTCTCCTGGATGGAGATCGTGTCTGCTGAGGAAGTCTGCTTCCCAGTTGTCCACTCCCGGAATGAAGACCGCTGACAGAGCGCTTGCATGTTTTTCTGCCAAGCGAAGAATCTTGGTGGCCTCCGCCATCGCCGCTTCGCTCTTTGTTCCGCCCTGGCAGTTTACGTGCGTCACGGCTGTAATGTTGTCCGACTGAATCAGGACGGGCAGGTCGCGAAGATTTTCCGCTTGCCGAAGGCCGTTGTAGATGGCCCTTAACTCCAGCACGTTTATGTGCAGACAAGCTTCCTGGCTTGTCCGGTGCATGTGCAGATGGGACCCGGACTACCTGTCCAGCAGGTCCCACTGAAAAGTTTTTGCATGGAATCTGCCAAACGGAATGGCCTCGTAGGCCGCCACCATTTTCCCCAGCACTTGCGTGCAGTGATGAATCGACACTCTTGGCGGTTTCAGAAGTTCCTTGACCATGTTCTGGAGTTCCTGAGCCTTTTCCAACGGGTGAAATATCCTCTGCAGTTCCGTGTCCAGAATCATGCCCAAAAACGACAGCCGAGGAGCAGCCATGTTGTTGCAGCACCTTCAGGGAGAGTGCAACGCTTTTTTGTAACTGCTCCATTGATCTCGCCTTTATCAGGAGATCGTCCAAGTATGGGATAATTGTGACCACCTTGCTTGCGCAGGAGCACCATCATTTCCGCCATTACTTTGGTGAAAATACTCGGGGCCGCGGAAAGACCAAACGGCAACATCTGAAATTGGTAGTGACAAACCTGAACAGCGAACCTCAGGAACACCTGATGAGGAGGATATATGGGGACATGTAGGTATGCATCCTTTATGTCGACTGACACCATAACACCCCCCCCCCCCCTCCCTACTGGAGATCACAGCTCGGAGAGATTCCATCTTCAATTTGAATCTTTTAAATACTGGTTGAATGATTTTAAGTTCAGAATCGGTCTGACCGAGCCATCCGGCTTCGGGACCACGAACAGGGTTGAATAAAACCCTTTCCCCTGTTGTGACGGGGGAACCGTGACAATGACTTGCTGTTGACACAGCTTTTGTATCGCAGCACACACTACCTCTCTCTCTGGGCGAGAAACTGGTAAAGCCGATTTGAAAAATCGGTGTGGAGGCACGTCTTGGAACTCCAGTTTGTATCCTTGGGCCAAAATTTCCAGCACCCAAGGATCCAGGCCCGAGCGAACCCAGACCTGACCGAAGATCTGAAGACATGCCCCCAACGGTGCGGACTCCCGCAGAGGAACCCCAGCGTCATGCGGTGCATTTGGTAGAAGCTGGGGAGGACTCCTGCTCCTGGGAGCCTGCCACAGCCGGCGATCTTTTTCCTCTTCCCTTACCTCTGGACGCGAGGAAGGAAGATCAACGTCCTTTTCTGAATATATGAGACCGAAAGGACTGCATCTGGTATTGAGGCGATTTCTTTTGCTGTGGAGGGACAAAAGGCAAAAAAGACGATTTACCCGCGGTAGCTGTAGAAACCAGGTCCGTGAGGCCCTCACCAAACAAAACTTCACCTTTGAAGGGCAGGGCCTCCATAGCCTTTTTAGAGTCAATATCACCATTCCACTGATGAGTCCACAACGCCCTCCTAGCCGAGACTGCCATGGCATTGGCCCTTGATCCCAAGAGGCCAAAATCTCTCGCCGCTTCCCTTAGATATATTGCTGCGTCCCTGATATGACCCAGCGTCAAAAGCACGTTATCCTTATCCAGGGTGTTTATGTCACATGTCAAGTTATCTGCCCACCTTTCAATAGCGCTACTCATCCATGCCGACGCCACAGCCGGCCTAAGCAGCGTACCCGTAGTAACAAATATATTTTAAGGTAGTTTCCTGCTTACGATCCGCAGGATCATTTATGGCCGCCGTGTCAGGGGACGGTAGCGCCACCTTTTTGGACAAACGTGCCCGAACTTTGTCCACCGTGGGTGAGGATTCCCACCGTAACCTATCCTGTGAGGGAAAAGGATACGCCATAGCAGTCCTCCTGGGAATCTGCAGTCTCTTGTCAGGGGAATCTCAAGCTTTTTCAAAAAGAGCGTTCAGTTCATGAGAGGGAGGAAACATTACCTCAGGTTTCCCTTAAACATACAGAGCATTGTGTCAGGGACAGTGGGGTCTTCTGTGATATGTAACACCTCTTTAATTGCCACAATCATGTACTGAATACTCTTGGACACCTTCGGATGTAACTTGGCATCATCATACTCGACACTGGAGTCGGAATCCGTGTCGGTATCAGTGTTTGCTATCTGGGTAAATGAATGTTTCTGCGACCCCGAGGGGGCCTGAGGTTGTGACAAACCACCTCCCATGGATTGTCTCCATGCTTGGTTCTGAGACTCAGATTTGTCTAACCTCTTATGCAATAAAGCCACACTTGCATTTAAAACACTCCACATATCTACCCAATCAGCAGTCATTCCCACATTCTGTTCAGTCTCCACACCAGCCTCCTCCTGGGAAGAGCGTTCAAACTCAGACATGCCGACACACGTGTACCGACACCCCCAAACACACTGGGCTATAGGGGACAGACCCACAGTAAGGTCCTTCAAAGAGACAGTAAAGGAGTTTGCCAGCTCACACCCAGCGCCTCACCGGTCTGAAGGAATTAAATAACGCCCCAGATCTGTAAGCGCTTTTATACCAAATAATCAACACCAAAATTTTGTGCCCCACCTTCATTTCGTGCACCCTGTTACTTGTGAACAGCGTCTCTGCAGCAAGCTGTGGAGAAAATGGCGCTGGTTAGAGCTGGAGGAGGAAGCCCGCCCCCTACCCGGCGCGCTTCATTCCCGCTTTTATTTATACTGGCGGGGGTCTGTATACATTGCCTATGCAATGTATACCTTCATGCCAGTCTCAAATGAGGATATATTGCTTCCCAGGGCGCCCCCCCCCCCCCCCTGCGCCATGCACCCATATAGAGCTGCTTGTGTGAGGGAGCAATGGCGCGCAGGGCGACCACTGCGCGGTACCTCAGGAAGATCTGAAGTCTTCTGTCGCCTTTGAAGTCTTCTTGGTTCTACTACTCACCTGGCTTCTCTCATCAGGCTCTATGAGGGGGACGGCGGCGCGGCTCCGGGAACGAGCAGCTAGGCGCACCAAGTGATCAGACCCTCTGGAGCTAATGGTGTCCAGTAGCCTAAGAAGCGTAGCCTTTGAACTCACAGAAGTAGGTCTGCTTCTCTCCCCTCAGTCCCACGAAGCAGGGAGCCTGTTGCCAGCAGTGCTCCCTGAAAATAATAAACCTAACAAAAGTCTTTTTTTTTAGAGAAACTCAGTAGAGCTCTCCTAGTGTGTACCCAGTCTCCTCTGGGCACAGAATCTAACTGAGGTCTGGAGGAGGGGCATAGAGGGAGGAGCCAGTTCACGCCCATTAAAGTCTTAAAGTGCCCATGTCTCCTGCGGATCACGTCTATACCCCATGGTCCTTTTGGAGTCCCCAGCATCCTCTAGGACGAAGGAGAAAATAAGATTTTACTTACCGGTAAATCTATTTCTCGTAGTCCGTAGTGGATGCTGGGGACTTCGTAAGGACCTTGGGGAATAGACGGGCTCCGCAGGAGACAGGGCACTTTAAGAAAGAATTTGGATACTGGTGTGCTCTGGCTCCTCCATGTCCCTCCTCCAGACCTCAGTTAAAGAAACTGTGCCCGGAAGAGCTGACAGCACAAGGAAAGGATTTTGGAATCCAGGGCAAGACTCATACCAGCCACACCAATCACACCGTATAACTTGTAATAAACTTACCCAGTTAACAGTATGAACAACAATAGAGCATCAGATCAACCCTGATGCAACTATAACATAACCCTTATGTAAGCAATAACTATATACAAGCATTGCAGAAGAAGTCCGCACTTGGGACGGGCGCCCACCATCCACTACGGACTACGAGAAATAGATTTAACGGTAAGTAAAATCTTATTTTCTCTAACGTCCTAGTGGATGCTGGGGACTCCGTAAGGACCATGGGGATTATACAAAAGCTCCCAAACGGGCGGGAGAGTGCGGATGAATCTGCAGCACCGAATGAGCAAACACAAGGTCCTCCTCAGCCAGGGTATCAAACTTATAGAACTTTGCAAAAGTGTTTGAACCCGACCAAGTAGCTGCTCGGCAAAGCTGTAATGCCGAGACCCCTCGGGCAGCCGCACAAGAAGAGCCCACCTTCCTTGTGGAATGGGTTTTTACTGATTTTGGCAGAGGCAACCCAGCCGCAGAATGAGCCTGCTGAATCATGTTACAGATCCAGCGAGCAATAGTTTGCTTTGAAGCAGGAGCACCCAGCTTGTTGGGTGCATACAGGATAAACAGACTCAGTTTTCATGACACTAGCCGTTCTGGCTACATAAACCTTCAAAGCCCTGACCACATCTAGTAACTCGGAATCCTCCAAGTCACGAGTAGCCACAGGCACCACAATAGGTTGGTTCATATGAAAAGATGACACCACTTTTGGCAGAAATTGCGGACGGGTCCGCAAGAGAAATTTTAACTCCACGGTTTTAAGTGGCTCAAACCAGTGTGACTTCAGGAAACTCAACACCACGTTAAGATCCCAAGGTGCCACTGGAGGCACAAAAGGGGGCTGAATATGCAGCACTCCCTTTACAAACGTCTAAACTTCAGGAAGAGAAGCCAGTTCTTTTTGAAAGAGAATGGATAGGGCCGAAATCTGGACTTTAATGGAACCCAATTTTAGGCCCAAAGTCACTCCCGACTGTAGGAAGTGAAGGAAACGGCCCAGCTGGAATTCCTCCGTAGGGGCATTCCTGGCCTCACACCAAGCAACATATTTCCGCCATATACGGTGATAATGTTTAGCCGTCACGTCCTTCCTAGCCTTTATCAGCGTAGGAATAACCTCATCCGGAATGCCTTTTTCTGCTAGGATCTGGCGTTCAACCGCCATGCCGTCAAACGCAGCCGCGGTAAGTCTTGGAACAGACAGGGCCCTTGTTGCAACAAGTCCTGTCTTAGAGGTAGAGGCCATGGGTCCTCTGTGAGCATTTCTTGCAGCTCTGGATACCAAGTCCTTCTTGGCCAATCCGGAACAATGAGTATTGTTCTCACTCCTCCTCTTCTTATGATTCTCAGCACCTTGGGTATGAGAGGAAGAGGAGGAAATACATAGACCGACTGGAACACCCACCCAGACCTGAGGGTCTCTTGACCTGGCGCAATACCTCTGTAGCTTTTTGTTGAGGCGGGATGCCATCATGTCTACTTGTGGCAGTTTCCAGACTTGCAATCTGCGTGAAGACTTCTTGATGAAGTCCCCACTCTCCCGGGTGGAGGTCGTGCCTGCTGAGGAAGTCTGCTTCCCAGTTGTCCACTCCCGGAATGAACACTGCTGACAGTGCACTTACGTGATTCTCCGCCCAGCGAAGAATTCTGGTGGCTTCCGCCATCGCCACCCTGCTCCTTGTGCCGCCTTGGCGGTTTACATGAGCCACTTCAGTGATGTTGTCTGACTGAATCAGCACCGATTGGTCGCGAAGCAGGGTCTCCGCTTGACGTAGGGCGTTGTATATTGCCCTTAGTTCCAGAATGTTGATGTGAAGGCAAGTCTCCTGACTTGACCACAGACCTTGGAAATTTCTTCCCTGTGTGACTGCTCCCCACCCTCGGAGGCTTGCGTCCGTGGTCACCATGACCCAGTCCTGAATGCCGAATCTGCGGCCCTCGAGAAGGTGAGCACTCTGCAGCCACCACAGGAGAGACACCCTGGCCCTGGGGGATAGGGTGATCAGCCGATGCATTTGTAGATGTGATCCGGACCACTTGTCCAACAGATCCCATTAAAAGGTCCTCACATGGAACCTGCCAAAGGGAATGGCCTCGTATGATGCCACCATCTTTCCCAGGACTCGCGTGCAGTGATGCACCGACACCGGTTTTGGTTTTAATAGGTCTCTGACCAGTGTCATGAGCTCCTGAGCCTTCTCCATCGGGAGATAAACCCTCTTCTGGCCTGTGTCCAGAATCATGCCCAGGAAGGGCAGACGAGTCGAAGGAATCAACTGCGACTTTGGAATATTTAGAATCCAGCCGTGCTGTTGTAAAACTTCCCGAGAGCGTGCCACGCTGATCAGCAACTGCTCTCTGGACCTCGCCTTTATGAGGAGATCGTATAAGTATAGGATAATTGTGACTCCTTGCCGTCGCAGGAGCACCATCATTTCCACCATTACCTTGGTAAATACTCAAGGTGCCGTGGAGAGACCAAACAGCAACATCTGGAATTGGTAATGACAATCCTGTACCACAAATCTAAAGTACTCCTGATGAAGTGGATAAATGGGGACATGAAGGTAAGCATCCTTTATGTCCAGAGACACCATAAAATCCCCCCCTTCCAGGCTTGCGATGACCGCGCTGAGCGATTCCATCTTGAACTTAAACCTTTTCAGGTATATGTTCAGGGATTTTAAATTCAATATGGGTCTGACCGAACCGTCCGATTTCGGTACCACAAACATGGTCGAATAGTAACCCCTTCCCTGTTGAAGGAGGGGAACCTTTACCACCACCTGCTGAAGATACAATTTGTGAATTGCAGCTAACACTATTTCCCTCTCTAAGGGGGAAGCTGGCAGGGCCGATATGAGGTAACGGTGAGGGGGCATCTCTTTGAATTCCAGCTTGTATCCCTGAGACACAATTTCTATAGCCCAGGGTTCCACCTGGGAGTGAACCCACATGTGGCTGAAATTTCGGAGACGCGCCCCCCACCGGACCTAGCTCCGCCTGTGGAGCCCCAGCGTCATGCGGTGGATTTAGTGGAAGCCGGGGAGGACTTCTGTTCCTGGGAACTAGCTGTATTGTGCAGCTTCTTTCCTCTACCCCTGCCTCTGGCAAGAAAGGACGCACCTCGTACTTTCTTGCCTTTTTGTGATCGAAATGACTGCATTTGGTAATACGGTGCTTTCTTAGGTTGAGGGAATATATGGCAAAAAATTTGACTTTCCAGCCGTAGCTGTGGAGACCAGGTCCGAGAGACCCTCCCCAAACAACTCAACACCCTTGTAAGGTAAAACCTCCATGTGCCTTTTTGAGTCGGCATCTCCTGTCCATTGCCGAGTCCACAGGACCCTTCTGGCCGAAATCGACATTGCATTTATTCTAGAGCCCAGTAGGCTAATGTCTCTTTGAGCATCTCTCATATAAAGGACAGCGTCTTTTATATGCCCCAGGGTCAGCAATATAGTATCCTTGTCCAAGGTATCAAGTTCCTCAGATAAGGTATCTGTCCATGCTGCTACAGCACTACACATCCAGGCCGACGCAATCGCCGGCCTTAGTAAGGTACCTGAATGTGTATAAACTGACTTCAGGATACCCTCCTGCTTTCTATCCGCAGCATCTTTTAGGGTGGCCGTATCCTGTGACGGCAGGGCTACCCTCTTGGATAAGCGTGTTAAAGCTTTGTCTACCCCTAGGGGTGGATTCCAAGCGTAACCTGTCCGTTGGCGGGAAAGGATACGCCATAAGCATCCGTTTGGAAATCTGCAGTTTTCTATCTGGAGATTCCCAAGCCTTTTCACATAACTCAATTAACTCATATGAAGGGGGGAAAGGTCACGTCTTCCCTTTTTTCCCCATACATATAAACCCTCTTGTCAGGGACTGGGGTTTCCTCTGTGATGTGCAACACATCTTTCATTGTTATAATCATGTAACGGTTGGCTTTAGCCATTTTAGGCTGTAACTTTGCATCATCGCAATCGACACTGGAGTCAGAATCCGTGTCGATATCTGTGTCAACAATTTGGGATAGTGGGCGCTTCTGAGACCCTGACGGCCTCTGCGACATAGGATCAGGCATGGGCTGAGACCCCGGCTGTCCCAAGGCTTCAGTTTTATCCAACCTTTCTATGCAAGGAAGTAACATTATCATTTAAAACCTTCCACATATCCATCCAATCGGGTGTCGGCGGCGACCCCACATTCATTTGTTCCCGCTCTGTTTCCACATAGCCTTCCTCTTCAAACATGCCGACACAAGCGTACCGACAAACCACACACACAGGGGATGCTCTATTTGAAGACAGTTCCCCCACAAGGCCCTTTGGAGAGACAGAGAGAGAGTATGCCAGCACACACCCCAGCGCTATATGTCCCAGGAATCGCACAGTAACTTAGTGTTAACCCAGTAGCTGCTGTATATACTGTTTTTGCGCCAAATTTATGTGCCCCCCCACCCTCTCTTTTTACCCTCTTCTACCGTGATTCTGCAGGGCAGAGCCTGGGGAGCTTCCTCTCCGCTGAGCTGTGGAGAGAAAATGGCGCTGGTGAGTGCTGAGGAAGAAGCCCCGCCCCCTCAGTGGCAGGCGTCTGTCCCGCGATTCTGTGTAAAAATATGGCGGGGGCCATGCATATATACAGTGCCCAACTGTATATATGCCCACTTTTGCCAAGAGGTCTCTAATTGCTGCCCAGGGCGTCCCCCCCTGCGCCCTACAGTGACCGGAGTATGTGGGTTTAGTGTGGGAGCAATGGCGCACAGCTGCAGTGCTGTGCGCTACCTCATATGAAGACTGGTGTCTTCTGTCGCCGATTTCGAAGTCTTCTTCTGTCACCGGCTTCTGTCTTCCGGCTCTGCGAGGGGGACGGCGGCGCAGCTCCGGGATCGGACGACCAAGGGTGCGATCCTGTGTACGATCCCTCTGGAGCTAATGGTGTCCAGTAGCCTAAGAAGCAGGACCTATCTTCAGTGAGTAGGGCTGCTTCTCTCCCCTCAGTCCCACGTAGCAGAGAGTCTGTTGCAGGCAGATCTCTCTGAAAATAAAAAAACCTAACAAAATACTTTCATTTTAGCAAGCTCAGGAGAGCTCACTGAGTAGCACCCAGCTTGTCCGGGCACAGATTCAAACTGAGGTCTGGAGGAGGGACATAGAGGGAGGAGCCAGAGCACACCAGTATCCAAATTCTTTCTTAAAGTGTCTCCTGCAGAGCCCGTCTATTCCCCATGGTCCTTACGGAGTCCCCAGCATCCACTAGGACGTTTGAGAAAATAAGAATAGATTAACACAGAATACAGGTTGAACCCGATGGGCAGTTTGCCCCTTTTCAACCTCACTGACTATTACTATGGATATGAATAGATTATTTAATAAGCTTGAGAATGTATGCGTAACAGAAACGTGCCATTGGTGGGATCAAATCACACCCCAGAAATATCTGGCTGGTGATTTGATACCCAGAGGTTTAAGAATCTTTAAAACCTCAACTTTTAAAGATGATCAGGAATTTAAAGAGGACTGGAATAGCATCCTGGATGCATGCTCTAAAAATTTGATGAGAGTCCTCATCAGATATAGAGAGGAGCGCATCCAGGAACTAAAGACAAGAGACTAAAATTGAAAAAAACACAAAACCTCCTTAAAACATTTGAAGGTAATAATAAGAATTTACTTACCGATAATTCTATTTCTCGTAGTCCGTAGTGGATGCTGGGAACTCCATAAGGACCATGGGGAACAGCGGCTCCGCAGGAGACTGGGCACAAAAGTAAAGCTTTAGGACTACCTGGTGTGCACTGGCTCCTCCCCCTATGACCCTCCTCCAAGCCTCAGTTAGGATACTGTGCCCGGACGAGCGTACACAATAAGGAAGGATTTTGAATCCCGGGTAAGACTCATACCAGCCACACCAATCACACCGTACAACCTGTGATCTGAACCCAGTTAACAGCATGATAACAGAGGAGCCTCTGAAAAGATGGCTCACAACAATAATAACCCGATTTTTGTAACAATAACTATGTACAAGTATTGCAGACAATCCGCACTTGGGATGGGCGCCCAGCATCCACTACGGACTACGAGAAATAGAATTATCGGTAAGTAAATTCTTATTTTCTCTGACGTCCTAGTGGATGCTGGGAACTCCGTAAGGACCATGGGGATTATACCAAAGCTCCCAAACGGGCGGGAGAGTGCGGATGACTCTGCAGCACCGAATGAGAGAACTCCAGGTCCTCCTCAGCCAGGGTATCAAATTTGTAGAATTTAGCAAAAACGTGTTTGCCCCTGACCAAGTAGCTGCTCGGCAAAGTTGTAAAGCCGAGACCCCTCGGGCAGCCGCCCAAGATGAGCCCACCTTCCTTGTGGAATGGGCTTTTACAGATTTTGGCTGTGGCAGGCCTGCCACAGAATGTGCAAGCTGAATTGTACTACAAATCCAACGAGCAATAGTCTGCTTAGAAGCAGGAGCACCCAGCTTGTTGGGTGCATACAGGATAAACAGCGAGTCAGATTTTCTGACTCCAGCCGTCCTGGAAACATATATTTTCAGGGCCCTGACTACGTCCAGCAACTTGGAGTCCTCCAAGTCCCTAGTAGCCGCAGGTACCACAATAGGCTGGTTCAAGTGAAACGCTGAAACCACCTTAGGGAGAAATTGAGGACGAGTCCTCAATTCTGCCCTGTCCGTATGAAAAATTAGGTAAGGGCTTTTATAGGATAAAGCCGCCAATTCTGAGACACGCCTGGCTGAAGCCAGGGCCAACAGCATTACCACTTTCCATGTGAGATATTTTAAGTCCACAGTGGTGAGCGGTTCAAACCAATGTGATTTTAGGAACCCCAAAACTACATTGAGATCCCAAGGTGCCACTGGAGGCACAAAAGGAGGCTGTATATGCAGTACCCCCTTGACAAACGTCTGAACTTCAGGAACTGAAGCAAGTTCTTTCTGGAAGAAAATCGACAGGGCCGAAATTTGAACCTTAATGGACCCTAATTTTAGGCCCATAGACAGTCCCGTTTGCAGGAAAAGCAGGAAACGACCCAGTTGAAATTCCTCTGTAGGGGCCTTCCTGGCCTCGCACCACGCAACATATTTACGCCAAATACGGTGATAATGCTGTACGGTTACATCCTTCCTGGCTTTGATCAGGGTAGGGATGACTTCATCCGGAATGCCTTTTTCCTTCAGGATCCGGCGTTCAACCGCCATGCCGTCAAACGCAGCCGCGGTAAGTCTTGGAACAGACAGGGTCCCTGCTGGAGCAGGTCCCTTCTTAGAGGTAGAGGCCACGGGTCCTCTGTGAGCATCTCTTGAAGTTCCGGGTACCAAGTCCTTCTTGGCCAATCCGGAGCCACGAGTATAGTCCTTACTCCTCTCCTTCTTATGATTCTCAGTACCTTGGGTATGAGAGGCAGAGGAGGGAACACATACACTGACTGGTACACCCACGGTGTTACCAGAGCGTCCACAGCTATTGCCTGAGGGTCCCTTGACCTGGCGCAATACCTGTCTAGTTTTTTGTTGAGGCGGGACGCCATCATGTCCACCTTTGGTTTTTCCCAACGGTTCACAATCATGTGGAAGACTTCTGGGTGAAGTCCCCACTCTCCCGGGTGGAGGTCGTGTCTGCTGAGGAAGTCTGCTTCCCAGTTGTCCACTCCCGGAATGAACACTGCTGACAGTGCTATCACATGATTTTCCGCCCAGCGAAGAATCCTTGCAACTTCTGCCATTGCCCTCCTGCTTCTTGTGCCGCCCTGTCTGTTTACGTGGGCGACTGCCGTGATGTTGTCTGACTGGATCAGCACCGGCTGACCTTGAAGCAGAGGTCTTGCTAGGCTTAGAGCATTGTAGATGGCCCTTAGCTCCAGGATATTTATGTGAAGTGATGTCTCCAGGCTTGACCACAAGCCCTGGAAATTTCTTCCCTGTGTGACTGCTCCCCAGCCTCTCAGGCTGGCATCCGTGGTCACCAGGACCCAGTCGTGAATGCCGAAACTGCGGCCCTCTAGAAGATGAGCACTCTGCAACCACCACAGGAGAGACACCCTTGTCCTTGGTGACAAGATTATCCGCTGATGCATCTGAAGATGCGACCCGGACCATTTGTCTAGCAGATCCCACTGGAAGGTTCTTGCGTGGAATCTGCCGAATGGGATTGCTTCGTAAGAAGCCACCATCTTTCCCAGGACCCTTGTGCATTGATGCACTGAGACTTGGCCTGGTTTTAGGAGATTTCTGACTAGTTCGGATAACTCCCTGGCTTTCTCCTCCGGGAGAAACACCTTTTTCTGGACTGTGTCCAGGATCATCCCTAGGAATAGAAGTCGTGTCGTCGGGATCAGCTGCGATTTTGGAATATTGAGAATCCAACCGTGCTGGCGCAGCACTATCTGAGATAGTGCTACTCCGACTTCCAACTGTTCCCTGGATCTTGCCCTTATCAGGAGATCGTCCAAGTAAGGGATAACTAAAACTCCCTTCCTTCGAAGGAGTATCATCATTTCGGCCATTACCTTGGTAAAGACCCGGGGTGCCGTGGACAATCCAAACGGCAGCGTCTGAAACTGATAGTGACAGTTCTGTACCACAAACCTGAGGTACCCTTGGTGAGAAGGGTAAATTGGGACATGTAGGTAAGCATCTTTGATGTCCAGAGACACCATATAGTCCCCTTCTTCCAGGTTTGCAATCACTGCTCTGAGTGACTCCATCTTGAATTTGAACCTTTGTATGTAAGTGTTCAAGGATTTTAGGTTTAAAATTGGTCTCACCGAGCCGTCCGGCTTCGGTACCACAAATAGTGTGGAATAGTACCCCTTTCCCTGTTGTAGGAGGGGTACCTTGATTATCACCTGCTGGGAATATAGCTTGTGAATGGCTTCCAATACTGCCTCCCTGTCTGAGGGAGACGTCGGTAAAGCAGACTTTAGAAAACGGCGAGGGGGAGACGTCTCGAATTCCAATTTGTACCCCTGAGATACCACCTGAAGGATCCAGGGGTCCACTTGCGAGTGGGCCCACAGCGCACTGAACTTCTTGAGACGGGTCCCCACCGTGCCTGAGTCCGCTTGTAAAGCCCCAGCGTCATGCTGAGGACTTTGCGGAGGCGGGAGAGGGCTTTTGTTCCTGGGAACTGGCTGTTTGTTACAGCCTTTTTCCTCTCCCTCTGCCACGGGGCAGAAATGAGGCGCCTTTTGCCCGCTTGCCCTTATGGGGCCGAAAGGACAGCGCCTGATAATACGGCGTCTTCTTAGGTTGAGAAGCTACCTGGGGTAAAAATGTGGATTTTCCAGCAGTTGCCGTGGCTACCAGGTCTGATAGACCTACCCCAAATAACTCCTCCCCCTTATAAGGCAATACTTCCATGTGCCTTTTAGAATCCGCATCACCTGACCACTGCCGCGTCCATAAACCTCTTCTTGCAGAAATGGACAGCGCGCTAACTCTTGATGCCAGTCGGCAAATATCCCTCTGTGCATCACGCATATATAGAAATGCATCCTTCAAATGCTCTATAGTCAGTAATATACTGTCCCTATCTAGGGTATCAATATTTTCAGTCAGGGAATCCGACCACGCCAGGCCCGCACTGCACATCCAGGCTGAGGCGATTGCTGGTCGCAGTATAACACCCGTGTGAGTGTATATACATTTTAGGATATTCCCCAGCTTTCTATCGGCAGGTTCCTTTAGGGCGGCCGTATCAGGAGAGGGTAGTGCTACCTGTTTAGACAAGCGTGTGAGCCCTTTATCCACCCTAGGGGGTGTTTCCCAAAGTGCCCTATCCTCTGGCGGGAAAGGGTACGATGCCAATAACCTTTTAGGAATTATCAGTTTTTTATCGGGGGAAACCCACGCCTCATCACACACTTCATTTAATTCCTCGGATACAGGAAAAACTACAGGCAGTTTTTTTCTCACCAAACATAATACCCTTTTTAGTGGTACTTGTATTATCAGAGATATGCAATACATTTTTCATTGCTTCAATCATGTAACGTGTGGCCCTAGTGGAAGTCACATTTGTCTCCTCATCATCGACACTGGAGTCAGTATCCGTGTCTGTGTCTGCCATTTGAGGTAACGGGCGTTTTAAAGCCCCTGATGGCGTTTGAGACCCCTGGACAGGCACAAGCTGAGTAGCCGGCTGTCTCATGTCGTCAACTGTCTGTCGTAAAGAGCTGACACTGTCACGCAATTCCTTCCATAAGCTCATCCACTCAGGTGTCGACTCCCTAGGGGGTGACAACTCTATAATAGGCAATTGCTCCGCCTCCATCTCATTTTCCTCCTCAAACATGTCGACACAATCGTACCGACACACCGCACACACACAGGGAATGCTCTGATAGAGGACAGGACCCCACCAGCCCTTTGGGGAGACAGAGGGAGAGTATGCCAGCACACACCAGAGCGCTATATATAGACAGGAATACCACTATAAAATGTGCTTTTCCCTTTATAGCTGCTGTTAGTATCAAAACTGCGCCAAATTAGTGCCCCCCTCTCTTTTTTACCCTTTTCTGTAGTGCAGGACTGCAGGGGAGAGTCAGGGAGACGTCCTTTCCAGCGGAGCTGTGATGGAAAATGGCACCCGTGTGCTGAGGAGATAGGCTCCGCCCCCTTCTCGGTGGCCTTTTCTCCCGCTTTTTGGTGAGTTCTGGCAGGGGTTAAAATACATCCATATAGCCCTGGGGGTTATATGTGGTGTATTTATGCCAGCCAAGGTGTTTACATTGCTGCTCAGGGCCCCCCCCCCTAGCGCCCTGCACCCTCAGTGACCGAAGTGTGAAGTGTGCCTGAGTAACAATGGCGCACAGCTGCAGTGCTGTGCGCTACCTTGTTGAAGACTGATGTCTTCTGCCGCCGATTTTTCCGGACCTCTTCTTGCTTCTGGCTCTGTAAGGGGGCCGGCGGCGCGGCTCTGGGACCGAGCTCCGAGGCTGGGCCTGTGTTCGGTCCCTCTGGAGCTAATGGTGTCCAGTAGCCTAAGAAGCCCAAGCTGGCTGCAAGCAGGCAGGTTCGCTTCTTCTCCCCTTAGTCCCTCGATGCAGTGAGCCTGTTGCCAGCAGGTCTCACTGAAAATAAAAAACCTAAAACTAAACTTTCACTAAGAAGCTCAGGAGAGCCCCTAGTGTGCACCCTTCTCGGCCGGGCACAAAAATCTAACTGAGGCTTGGAGGAGGGTCATAGGGGGAGGAGCCAGTGCACACCAGGTAGTCCTAAAGCTTTACTTTTGTGACCAGTCTCCTGCGGAGCCGCTATTCCCCATGGTCCTTACAGAGTTCCCAGCATCCACTAGGACGTCAGAGAAAAAGAGTTTAAGGAACGAGACATTAATCAGAGTATTAAAGATCAGGAACAGCTTATCATTACAAGGAAAGGAAGTAAAATGAATTGAGACAGACATGACTATGAAAGCGGAGGAACACACAGTTTTAATAGAAAAGGAATGGATATAGACATACGGGGGAGGAATAGAATGGAAAAAAGTCCAAGAGTTGTTACTTTCCAAAAAAAGATCTGCATATGAAAACAAAAGATCATATCAGAAATTTAGAGAAAAGGAGTTCAATAGGAATCGTAACAGAAACCAAAGAACATTCTATAGTAAAAATATATAAGAGGTGCTTGATCAGTGGGAGTCCCCCAGAAGGAAATATCCATCCCCTAATAGAAGGGGCAGATTCAATGGAACTAGGTCAGACACAGAAAATTAACTAGAGACCTGAGTCAATCTTTTTTAGAACAGCGCCAGCAAACAAACAGGTGAATAAGAAATACCTCAAGGGGGACAATGAAAAGAGGGAGAGCAGGGGAAGAAGTGGATGTAGAAGAGGGAGTAGAATTAAAAAAAAAAAAAAAAAAGCCTCTGCATAAGGTAAATAACATAGGAAAGGGAATCTTTAACTTCTAAACAACTATGGAAGAAAACAACTATTGGAAAGAGATCTTAATATTGCACCAGTAACCAAACCAAAAGTGTTTAATTTATTTGTAAATCTAAACCGCTACCTAAGAACGCTCTATAGAAAGGTATTTTGCCCTAAAATCCCTCAAAAAAATCAAGCTCAAACTGTACTCCAATAATTTTGGATAGAGAGGATGAGGAGACCTTAGATACTCTTCAGTCTTTATTGGAGGAAGGAGTTTAAAAAAAGAAGAAAACCCCTCTGTAAAGCTCAATGATTGTAATAGAACTCCATTTAAGGTGAAATCGGATTTCTATCTGTTACAATATAAAGGTCCATATATAGAGCGCTTTTATAGAACCACACTGGATCAATTTAAAATTATGTGTGACAAAGCAGATACAAAGAAAGAGAGAAAATCGGAGTAGAGGTAAGCGCAAAGCAATCACATACAGTATGTGCAGACAAAAGTGTGATTACAAAACCTGCTGATAAGGGAGGTGGGATAGTCGTACTGGATGTTGTACACTACATGACAAAAGTCATGAGACAACAAAATTATGCTAATTTCTATAGAAATACGACAAGCAATCCCACCGCCCTTTTCCAAAAATAACTTAAAAACATTCTTGATAACGCAGTGGATGTGGGTATAATTACAAAAGAAACTATGCACTTTTTATTTTGCTCACACTCTTGTCACTCCCACCTTTTACTTTCTTCCAAAAATTCACAAAACCCTCACATCACCTCCTGGGAGACCTATTATTTCGGGAGTGGGTACCCTCACTAATAATTTATAATTTTTTGTTGATCACCATTTACAGAAATATGTTAAAGGTTTAATATCACATATCAAGGACGCTAAACAATTTTTAAATCTAATTAAAGATGTTCCTTGGAAACCCATTTAACAGTCACATGTGACGTTGAATCTTTATACTCCAATATCCCGCACGGAATGGGCACAGAAGCAGTTGAAGATTTCCTCAAAAAGGATGTAGATGTGTCAGATTTATTACTAGAGTTTATACTGAAAATAATAAGATTTATTTTAACACAATTATTTTCTGTTTGACATTAAATTTTAATTTACAAACACGGGGAACAGCCATTGAGACCAGATTAGCCCCGAGTTTCCCAGACCTATACATGGGACTCTTTGAGGAGAAACATGTTTGGGGGGTGGGATTGGTCCTCTATGGCTGATTCATTGATATCTTATTTTTTATTTGGGAAGGGGATCTATTTTATTTGCTCACTTTCACAAACCGTTTTAATGAAAATAATTATGGTCTTAAGTTTACCTGTACACATAGCACTTCCAATTAATTTTCTAGACATCACTTTAGAAAGCAAAGAACTATATTTTCACAAGAACGTTTACGAAAAAAGTAGGTCAAAATAGGTATCTCAATTATGACAATTCTAGAAATTGGAAAAATAATATTACCAAAAACCAACTAATAAGACTAAGACGGAATAGCTCCTTCATTGATATCTTTAAGAGCCAGGCCGAAAAAATGGTCAAATGGACATTTCTGTAACATGGGTACCCCAAAAATGTAGTCAAAAAAGCTCTCTCAGTGGTAGAGATGATGAGGAGAGCTATTGAAAATGAATAAAAAAGGAAAGGAAAAGGATAGTGAAGAAAGGCAGATGAAATTTGTGACACAATACAATGGAAGTGCATGAGATAATTGGTTTTTTTTTAAATAACACACTCCTGTTATTGCTGGGTGATCTCCTTGGGGGGGGGGGGCATGGAATATTTGGAAAGATATGGGGGCCACAAGAGGTCCCTCTGGGTCCCATGTCCTTGTTAGAGAGAAGCTAGATGTTTGTGCCATGTGCATAATCTTCTTTCATCTGTATGTACTTATTGGGAGTATTATTAATCCCAGTGCAGGTAGATTTAGATCGGGATATAACATATGGGGCCAAATGTAATAGAGTGATGGTTTCAAAAAGTGAGAGATTTGGTAAGGTTTGCAGTTTTTTTTAAAGTGGCAATCATTTACACAGCAAGATCAACCTGGCTGTGCAGTGTAAATGATTGCCACTTAAAAAAAAAAAAAAACCCTGAAAAACCTTACCAAATCTAACACTTTCTGAAACTCTCACTGTATTACATTTGGCCCATGAAGTGATAAAGAAAAAAAAAAAAAAAAAAAGGGAGGGTATGCAATATTTCAAACCAAAGTGATATGCTGGATGCATGTTTGCATGTGTATGTATGCACTTATATACACACACACATATATATATTTGTATATGTATACGTGCATCCAGGAGGCATAATGTCTAATGAATGTGTTAATGGAAGACCATGTGGCTGCCTTACATATCTGTTCTGCTGAAGCACCACGTTGTGCTGCCCATGACGGACCTACTGTACCTTACGAGTAGAGCGAGCAGAGACATTATCCGGAACAAAGAGCTCAGCTTGAGAGTATGCTTTTGAAATTGTCATCCGAAGCTATCTCGCCAGCGTCTGCTTGTTAGCAGGCCATCCTCTCTTGTGAAAACCGTAGCGAATGAAGAGAGTATCTGCCTTACTGATGGCACTAGTACGATCCACGTAGATCCTTAAGGCACAGACTACGTCCAACGATGCATCTTCTGCAGAAAGGTCTGGCCCCTAGAAGGCCAAAACTACAATTTATTTCTTAAGGTCGAACTTAGACACCCCCGTAGGAAGATACCCAGATTTCATTCTGAGAACCGCTCTACCTGGATAAAACGTCAGAAAAGGAGGGCGACAAAATGCCCCTAAATCTGACACTCTTCTAGCTGAGGCAATAGCTAGTCTAAAGAGAGCTTTAGCTGTCAACCATTTAAGATCCCCTCGTTCAAGTGGTTCAAATGGGGCAACATGAGGAGCCTTTAGGACTAAACTTAAGTCCCAAGGCACTGTAGGAGTAAAAAAGGGAGGTTGAATGTGCAGCATTCCCTGGAAAAAAAGTGTGCACATCCTGTAGGTTAGCAATTTTCTTTTGGAACCATACAGTCAATGCTGACATTTGACTCTCAAGAAAGCCACTTGTAGACCTTTGTCCATTCCTGCCTGAAGGAATGCCATGACTCTGGAAACTCTGAACGCCCTAGGGTCCAATTTCCGGTCACTGCACCACTGAATACAGGTTTGCCATATTCGGTGATAAATGCGAGCTGAGGAAGGATTCCTTGCCCTGAGCATAGTTTTAATTACCTGTTGTGAGAATCCTCTTGCTTTTAGAATGAAAGTCTCAAAAGCCACGCCATCAAAGACAGTTGATCCAGATGCTTGCAATAGCAAGGACTCCGAGACAGTAGATCTGGATGTTGAGGGAGTAGGAATGGAGCATCCATCGACAACCTCTGCAGATCTGTGTACCAATGTCTTCTGGGCCAAGCCAGAGCTATTAGTATCCAAGCGCCCTTTCCTTATTTTACCTTCCGCATTATCCTGTGTAATAGAGCGATGGGAGGAAACTCATAGGCTAGATGAAAGTCCCACATCACTGAAAGGGCATCCACAAAGATCGCTCTGGGATCCTTTGTTCTTGACCCGTATGTGGGAACTTTGTTGTTCTGGCGTGATGGCATGAGATCTATCTCCGGCAACCCCCATTTGTCTGCAAGAATTTGGAAGAACTCTGGTTGTAAAGCCCATTCGGTTGCATGAATGGCGTGTCGACAGAGAAAATCCACTTCCCAAATAAGGACTCCCAGAATGAACACTGCGGACAAGGCTGAAAGATGAAGTTCTGCCCAGTTTAATGTGTGACTTACCTCATTCATTGCATTCTGGCTGCGAGTTCCTCCATGATGGTTGAGGTACGCTATTGCTGTTGCATTGTCCAAGATGATTTTTACTGGTTTTCCCTGAAGGATGTCCTTTGCCTGAATAAGTGCCATATATATGGCCCAAAGTTCCAATATATTTATTGGCAGGCAACTTTCTTCATTAGGTCCACTGCCCCTGGAAGCAACTCTTTCCTGACACTGCTCCCAAGTCTTGAAGACTGGTATCCGTTGTCAGAATTTCCCAATCTGATATACATAATGGTCTCCCTTTGTCCAGAGAGGATGACCGTAGCCACCAGGCTAATGACCTCCTTACTCCCAGAGGAAGGACTATAGTCTACGTTTTAATTGTCTGATGACAAGCATTACATTTGGAAAGGATCGGATGATGCAGAGGCCTCAAATGGAACCAAGCATACTCCACCATGTTGAACATCAAAACCATCAACCCAATCACACGCATTGCGGCATGAATGGATACCCTTTGACTGTGTAGAAGGTCCTGAATCCTTGACTGAATTTTGGATTATTTTGGTCAGAGTTAGAAATACTTTGAAGACCTGAATCCAGCACAGCCCCCAAATGAGTAATCTGTTGTGACGGAATCAGAGACGACTTTGCCCAATTTATGAGCCAACCGTGTACCTGCAAACAAGCTATTTTCTGTTGCAGATGACACTGAAGCAATTCCGGAGACTGTGCCAGGATTAATAAGTCATCGAGGTATGGAAAAATACTTATCCCCTGCTGACGGAGAAAAGATGCCATCACCACCATAATTTTGATGAATACTCTGGGAGCTGTGGCAAGTCCAAAAGATAGTGCCTGAAACTGAAAATGATGCTGGGAGGATAGCAAACCTGAGATAGTGCTGATGGGACAGTGCTATAGGAACATGTAGGTAAGCATCCTGGACACCCAGGGATACCATAAAATCCTCCGGCTCCATGGACAAAATAATGGAACATAAAGTCACCATACGAAGCCAAGGCACCCAAATGTACTTGTTCAGTGCTTTGAGACGGAGTTTGAGCTGGAACGACCCATTCGGCTTCTGGACTAGAAACAGGTTGGAATAAAAACCTTGTCCTTGCTGAGCAGGAGGATCTGGAATTATCACTCCTGACTGAAGCAACTTCTGAACTGCCTCTTGCAAAGCCGTCGTCTTCGTTTCCACTGAAGACAGGTTGGTACAAAAAAACCTTTAGAGGGTGTTTCTTGAAAGTAAACACATTACCGTGAGGTATCGCTTCTTGCACCAAGGAATCTGTGGTAGACTGGTGCCAGATCTGTGAAAATTACAGAAGTTGGCCTCCCACCCGTGGGTCCCCAAGGTGGAGGCCCGCAACCTCAGGCTGATGGCTTATCTTCTGATTTGGTAGCTGGTTCTCTAGTAGCCCAATGCTTTTTAGTCTAACCAGACTTGTTGGGTTGGGACTGTCACCAAATTCATTCGCTTTTCTTCGATTCCGAAAGGGCCGAAAAGCTGGAAATCTAGGTTTGAATTTGTGTGTGGAAGGAAACTTCACTTTCTTTGAGTCTGCTTCTGACTCCAAAACAGAATATCAAAGACTCAAGTACCTTTTTGGATTCTGAGTCGGCTTTCCATGTACGTAGCCAAGCCGCTCTGTGAGCTGCTACTGCTGAGGCTGTTTGAGATGCAATTGTACCCATATCCAAGCCTGCTTCTTCCATAAATGTCACTGCCTGTTTGATATGTGCAATATGAGATTTTTTCTCTCTAGATACCATTGAAAGATCTTCCTCCAATGCATCAGCCCAGGCTGCCATTGCCTTTGCCATCCAGGCTGAAGCCATGGCTGGTCTTATGATTGCCCCAGACGAGGAAAAAATGGTTTTAAGAAAATCTTCAACTCTCCTATCCATGACATCATTTAAAGATGTTGAAGGCAGAGGTAATGTAGATTTTCGCACTAGTCGAATGCCATGCGTATCTACTTTGGGAGCCAACTCCCTTTTTAAACAGACCCCAGGTGGGAGAGGATAATTGGAATTCCATTTCCTTGGAATTCTAAACTTCTTACTGGGCGTAACCGAAGCCTCTTGCATAATTTCCGTTAGCTGTCCTGACCCAGCAAACTCAGTCCTAGCTGTTGTAGGACGTTTAAACACAGGTGTCTTGGATTTTAACACAGTCTCTGCCGCCTCCTCTAAGGAAAGAGTGGCTTTCATTGCATAATCGGATCAGGTATGTCTACCGAGCTGAGTCCTTCCTCATTGTCTTTGTATGCAGACCCGGAGTGTCCTCATTCTCCGATGAATCCTCATTTGAAACCGGTGTAGACTGTGAAGAGGTTTCATATCTATGTGATTTACTTACCACCGACCTTTCAGCCTGTTTTTGTTGAAAGGCTGCCGCTTCCCCTCCTGAACATAATAACCCACAGAAGTAAGGTTGCATGCAAGGGTTAACAGGGTAACCTATCCCTGGTATCAGAGCTGCTTTTATCCGCTAAGTTATACTGAATAATGTCAGTGCAAAAGTAGCCCATGGGGGTTTCAACGTGAACCTGTGCCTGCCTTGAATTATTTAAAATGCTTCTGTGAAAGCTAAAGCAATTTGCACATAACCATTCTGAACCAGATCCTGAGAGGTTAACCCAGCTTTGTAACACAAACATATGAGTGTTGGTGCTGCTGTGAGTGTATTTTCCTCATTATTGCTGCTCTTAGACATGATAAATAAATCACACACCTGTACAGTGGTACTACACAATTTGTGACTGTAATCACTTTAAATCTTGTTAAAGTGATACACAATCCGACCCTACCCTGCTTTGCACCAGCATTGAGGATCGGATACAGAGAATTATAGTGTAGTCAGCAATCACACTGGCAGTCACAGGTTATACATTAGTATAATAAGCAATATGAGCACATAATCAACTACAAATACATTTCAAATATGCAGGAGAAGCATATTACTGCATTAACTTATGTAGGAGTTTTAACCGTGTTCAGTTGCACAGCGAGAGAAAACAGCAGCAATAGTTTAGTTTACAGACTCTTATGCATCAAGCACTTATCCAACTATTCGTACTCAAGGGTAGATAGAGACATGGGGCCTAATTCAGACCTGATCGCTCGCTAGAAGTATCTTGCAGCGCTGCAATCAGATAGTCGCCGCCTACAGGGGGAGTATATTTTAGCTGTGCAAGTGTGCGATCACATGTGCAGTCGGGCGGTACAAAAAATATTTGTGCAGTTTCTGAGTTGCTTACTCAGCGGCTGCGATCACTTCAGCCTGTCCAGGAATTGACGTCAAACTCCCACCCTGCAAACGCCTGCATTTTGCCAACCACTCCCAGAAAACGGTCAGTAGCCACCCACAAACACCTTATTCCTGTCAATCTCCTTGCAATCAGCTGTGAGAAAGGATTATTCGTAAAATCCATCGCACAGCAACGATCCGCTTTGTACCCGTGCAACGCGCCTGCGCATTGCTCTGCATACACATGCACAGTTATGACTAATTGCAGCGCTGCACAAAAAGCTAGCGTGCGATCAGGCCTGAATGACACCCTTGGTGCTGTATTGCCAGGCTCAGGAGTGTGAGATACAAGGAGACTTCACCCAGCTTCCAGGATCGACCAATACGTTAGAGAATGCTGAGTGGATCCAGACACTAACAATGTGCACACTCGCCCCGTGAACCTACAGTGAACACAGATTCCCAAGTGAACACTGACACACCAGTCACACAGCCGCCTATGCTGTGACTGGGTTCTTTTAGATACACAGCGTCTCAGACAGAAGCAGGAACAAAGTTCATGGCAGGAGAATCAGAGAAAACTGGTCATGAACCGCGGGGAAGGTACGACCAAGGGAGCGTCTGACTCCACACTGCTGACATCAACCCTAGGGAGCGCTGGTGCACTCTAGGTGGCAACTACGTCAGCAACTGTTTGGTAGTCTCCTCCCAAAACAGTGCGGCTGGGTCAGTGTTCCCCCTCTAAGTGGAACCGATGCCTTACCTTCTCCACGTTCTCTGGCCACAGCCTGGTAATGTCTGCTGGAATTGCTAGTACATCCTACACAGACGCCCAGCCGAAACAGCACTTTACACGTGGGTAAGCGGTGTCGCAACCCGACAGGGAGTTGTTGGAGCAACTCTTCTAAGGTAGGTATAAGACGCTTTTTAGACAAGATCGCTCAAAAAAAAAAGTAAGACTATAAAGATAAAATAAAGAGCTTATGGCTGCTAAAAACCAGCAGCCCATTTGACCATGGTCCAGCTCCTGCCGCACCAAACAAAAAAACTGATTTGCCTGAGTCAGGAGGTGGGGATATATGGACGGGTCCGTTGCATGCTGGGAGGCTGAAAGCTTTGACCGATTGGTGCAAAGCCGGTGTCGCGTCTTCAAATCCCAATGTGATCTTGTGGACCCTGCCGGAGAAAGATATTTTCCCATAACAATACTGATTATATTCTGCCTGTAAATGTTGATGTGCCTGATCATGCTAATGTGCCTATTAATGTCCCTAGACATGCCGAGATCCAGTTATGTACTATTAATGAAGAGCTCTTATAGTTTCCTCTTGCGCCTCATGATGTCACATGTAAGAGTTAGAATATCCCCATTTTGTGTTGCTTGGACAGATTTTATATTGTCTAGACAAGCACAAACGGAAAAGGTGGTGCAACAGTTGGTGGTCTCAGGCCCTTTAAAAAAAAAAAAAAAGTATTGTTTTTAGCCCAATGCAGTTTCATGGGGTGGTCATTTGGGACGGGATAAGATGGTGGAGAGGATAAACTCACAATTCTATTGGCCAGGGGTTTATGCTGAAGTCTCCCAGTTTTGTTCCGCTTGTTCAGAGTGTCAAAAGACAGCAGTAAACAGGCAGTCTCCTGATGCACTAATCCCTCTCCCAATTGTAGGGGTCCCTATTGAAAAAATAGGGGTTATTTAGTGGTTCCAATTGAACAACATTTTAGTTGTAGTGAATTATGCCACAAGTTATATGGAAGCTTTCCCCTTGAGGGTGGTCATAGCCAAACAGGTTGCAAATAAATTGTTGGAGCTGTTTTCCAGGGTTGGGTTACCGAAGGAAAATATGATTTTAATACCTACTGGTAAATCCTTTTCTCCTAGTCCATAGAGGATGTTCGGGGACTCCAAAAGGACCATGGGGTATAGACGATATCCGCAGGAGACATGGGCACACAAAAAAAAACTTTGACTGGGTGTTAACTGGCTCCTCCCCCTATGCCCCTCTTCCAGACCTCAGTTATAGGAACTGTGCCCAGGAGAGACGGACATTTCGAGGAAAGGATTTTTGTTAAACTAAGGGCGAGAGACATACCAGCTCACACCACAAACACACCGTACAACTGGATTAGCAGGAACACCAGATAACAGTATGAACTAACAGCAACAAGCTGAATATAACTGATACACAACCTTTGAGTAACCGAAAACAACAAGTATCAATACAACTGCAAGTAACAGTCCGCTCTGGGATGAGCGTCCAGCATCCTCTACGGACTAGGAGAAAAGGATTTACCGGTAGTTACTAAAATCCGATTTTCTCTTACGTCCTAGAGGATGCTGGGGACTCTAAAAGGACCATGGGGTCTATACCAAAGCTCCAGACCGGGCGGGAGAGTGCGTACGACTCTGCAGCACCGACTGAGCAAACATGAGGTCCTCCTCAGCCAGGGTATCAAACTTATAGAACTTAGCAAAAGTGTTTGAACCCGACCACGTAGCTGCTCTGCAAAGTTGAAGCGCTAAGACCCCTCGGGCAGCCGCCCAAGAAGAGCCCATCTTCCTGGTAGAATGGGCCTTTACCGACTTCGGCAACGGCAACCCTGCCGAAGAATGAGCGTGCTGAATCGTATTACAAATCCAGTGTGTAACACCACTTCAAGATCCCACGGTGCCACGGGTGGCACAAATGGAGAATGGATATGCAGCACTCCCTTCACGAAAGTCTGACCCCTCAGGAAGGGTGGCCAATTCTTTTTGAAAGAAAATAGATAAAGCCGAAATCTGAACTTTGATGGAACCCAATTTCAGGCCTGCATCCACGCCTGCCTGCAAAAAATGAAGGAAACGACCCAAATTAAATTCCCCCGCAGGAGCTGTTTTGGATTCACACCACAACATATTTTTTTCAAATACATTGATAATGTTTTGCCGTGACCTCCTTTCTAGCATTAAGGAGAGTAGGGATGACTTCCCCGGGAATACCTTTACGAGCTAGGATTTGGCGTTCAACCTCCACGCCGTCAAACGCAGCCGCAGTAAGTCTGGAAACACGCATGGCCCCTGCAGTAACAGGTCCTCTCTTAGAGGAAGCAGCCAAGGATCTTCAACGAGCAATTCCCAAAGATCCAGATACCAGGCCCTCCGTGGCCAATCTGGAACGACGAGTATTGCCTGAACCCTTGTTCGTCTTATGATCCTCAGTACTCTTGGAATGAGAAGAAGCGGGGGGAACACATACACAGACTGAAACACCCACGGAGTTACCAGGGCGTCCACTGCACTGGCTTGGGGGTCAGTCGACCTGGAACAATACCTTGGAAGCTTCTTGTTAAGGCGAGACGCCATCATGTCTATTTCAGGAATTCCCCAATGCCTTGTCACTTCTGCAAACACCTCTGGATGAAGGGCCCACTCTCCTGGATGGAGATCGTGTCTGCTGAGAGTCTGCTTCCCAGTTGTCCACACCCGGAAGGAAAACTGCTGACAGAGCGCTCATGTGCTGTTCCGCCAAGCTGAGAACTCTTGTGGCCTCCGCCATTGCTGCCCTGCTCTTAGTTCCGCCCTGGCGGTTAACGTACGCCACCGCCGTTATGTTGTCCAACTGGATCAGGACAGTTAGACCTTGAAGAAGATTCTTTGCTTGCAGGAGGCCATGGTAAATTGCTCTTAACTCGAGAACATTTATGCGGAGACAAGATTCCTGGCTTGACCATTTTCCCTGGAAACCTCTTAGAGGTTTCCTTGTGTGACTGCACCCCAGCCTCGGAGACTTGCATCTGTGGTCAGCAGGACCCAATCCTGGATTCCGAACCTGCGACCCTCTAGAAGGTGAGAACTTTGCAGCCACCACAGGAGAGAAATTCCTGGAAGATAGACTTATTTTCCGGTGCATGTGCAGGTGAAACCCGGACCATTTATTCAGCAGATCCCAGTGAAACACCCGGGCATGAAACCTGCCAAACGGAATGGCTTTGTAAGCCGCAACCATCTTCCCTAGCACTCGAGTGCATTGATGAATTGACTCTTGCTGGTTTCAGAATCTCCTTGACCATGGCCTGGATTTCCAGAGCTTTTTCCGCCGGAAGAAAAACTATCCGTAGTTCCGTGTCTAGGATCATGCCCAAGAAGGACAGCCGAGTTGTCGGAATCAACTGAGACTTTGGCAAATTGAGAATACCACCATGTTGCAGAACCGTCAGGGAGAGTTCTATAGTTCTTAGCAACTGATCTTTTGATCTCGCCTCTATCAGGAGATCGTCCAAGTACGGGATAATTGTGACACCCTGCTTGCGCAGGAGTACCATCATTTCCGCCATCACCTTGGTAAAGACCCTCGGGCCGCGGAAAGCCCAAACTGCAACGTCTGAAATTGGTAATGACAATCCTGCACCGCAAATCTTAGGAAGGCCTGATGAGGAGGATATATCGGGACGTGTAAATAGGGATCCTTTATGTCGACTGACACCATAAAATCCCCCCCATCTAAGCTGGAGATCACAGCTCAAAGAGATTCCATCTTGAACTTGAAATTTTTCAAGAATGGATTGAGGGATTTTAGGTTCAGAATCGGTCTGACCGAGCCGTCCAGCTTTGGCACGACAAAAAGGCTTATATAGAACCCTTCCCCCCATTGGGACGGGGGAACTGGAACAATGACCCTCTGTTGACACAGCTTTTATATCGCAGCGTTTAGTACTTCTCTTTCTGGAAGAGAAACTGGCAAGGTTGATTTGAAAAAATGGCGGGGGGGGGGGAAGCATCTCCTGAAATTTCAGTTTGTACCCTTGGGACACTATGTCTAACACCCAAGGATCCAGGGCCGATTGAAACCAGACCTGAATGAAGATTCGGAGATGGCCCCCGCCGGCACGGACTCCCGTAGGGGAGCCCCAGCGTCCTGCGGTGGACTTGGCAGAGGAGGGCTTTTGGTCCTGGGCATCAGACACAGCAGGCGACCTTTTTCCCCTTCCTCTACCCTTTGAAGCGAGGAAGGACAAAACCCTTCCTTTTTTGTATTTATTAGGCCGAAAGGACTGCATCTGATAATGGGGTGCCTTTTTCTGTTGTGCGGGAAAATAAGGAATTAACGATAACTTACCCGCAGTAGCGGTAGACACCAGGTCGGCGAGGCCGTCACCAAACAAGATACCACCTTTAAAAGGGAGAGCTTCCATAGCTTTCTTTGAGTCGGCATCAGCATTTCATTGATGAATCCACAGCCGAGACCGCCATGGCATTGGCCCTTGATCCCAAGATCCCTCGCCGCATCCTTCAGGTAATCTGCAGCGTCCTTGATATAGCCAAGTGTCAAAAGAATGTTATCCTTATCAAGGGCATCCATATTAGAAGCTAAATTATCAGCCCACTTAGCAATAGCACTACTCACCCACGCAGACGCCTAAGCAGGCCTGAGTAGTGCACCAGTAGTAACGAAAATGGCCTTCAATGTCGTCTGCTGCTTGCGATCTGCCAGATCCTTGAGGGCAGCCGTGTCAGGAGACGGATGCGCCACCTTCTTGGACAGTCGGGACAGAGCCTTGTCCACGTTGGGTGATGACTCCCATTTTTCCCTGTCGTCAGAAGGGAAAGGATATGCCATAAAAATTCTCCTGGGAATCTGCCACCTCTTGTCAGGCGACTCCCAAGCCTTTTCACAAAGAGCGTTCAGTTCATGAGAGGGGGGAAACTTCACCTCAGTCTTTTTCCCTTTAAATAAACAAACCCTTGTATCCGGAACCGGAGGTTCCTCAGAAATATGAAAAACATCTTTAGTAGCCACAATCATGTACTGAATACTCAACCACTTTCGGATTTAAGCTGGCCTCATTGAAGTTGACACTGGAATCTGTGTCGGTATCGGTATCTGCCATCTGAGTAAATGAACGTTTTTGTGACCCTGTGCCGACAGTCATTCCCAAATCTTTCTCCGCGCCCCCAGAAACTTTCTCAGATGAGGAACACTCAGCCTCAGACATGTCGACACACAGTACCGACACATCCACACTCACACCGGCCAAAAGGGGACAGACCCACAGGGAAGCCTGTAGAAAGAACACAGAGGGAGTATGCCAGCTCACACCCCAGCGCCCATATACTATCAAAGAAAATAATATATGACCGCTGCGCTGTACATCCGTTACTGAAGTCTTCTGCCGTCACTGAAGTCTTCTGTTCTTCTAATACTCACCCGGCTTCTTTCTTCTGGCTTCTGTGAGGGGGGTGACGGTGCGGCTCCGGGAACAAGCAGCTAGGCGCACCAAGTGATCGAACCCTCTGGAGCTAATGGTTTCCAGTAGCCGAAGAAGCAGAGCCTTTGAACTAAGAAGTAGGTTTGACTTATCTCCCCTCAGTCCCACGATGCAGGGAGCCTGTAGCCAGCAGGTCTCCCTTAAAAATAAAAAAAAAACTAACAAAAGTCTTTCCAGAGAAACTCAGTAGAGCTCCCCTAGTGTGTGTCCAGTAACTCCTGGGCACAGAATCTAACTGAGGTCTGGAGGAGGGGCATAGAGGGAGGAGCCAGTTCACACCAAGTCAAAGTTTTTTTTTTAATGTGCCCATGTCTCCTGCGGATCCCGTCTATACCCCATGGTCCTTTTGGAGTCCCCAGCATCCTCTAGGACGTAAGAGAAATCCGTACTGACCAAGGGACAAACTATTTTAAAATTAATGCAGGGGGTGTTAAAGTTGTTAAAAATTTAATCTGTCAGAACCTCTGTATATCATCCCCAAACTGATGGTTTACTGGAAACATTCAATCATACTTCAAAATCTATGTTAAATAAGTTTATGGAGTAGGAAAAAAAGAAGGCATGAGCTTCTACCCTATTTGTTGTCTGCAATCAGGGAAGTTCCCTAGGCTTCTATTGGCTTTGCCCTTTTGAGCTTATGTATGGGTGGAAACCACATGGTACTGTTTTCTCAACCTTTAGCGTGAGGCATGGGAAGAACAGCCAATAGAGGGGGAATGTGTCCTTCAATATGAGGTATTTGGCCCAGGAGAATTTGGCAAATGCCGAGGAGGCTCAAATGTTTCTCTATAACCGCAGTGCCGAACTAGATTTTTTTCACCAGATGATAAAGTTTTACTACTTATGGTAGTAAATTACTGGCAAAGTGGCAGGAGCCATTTGATGTTATCAAAAAGGTTGGGGACGTAAATTATGTGGTCTCCCAACCTGAATGCCGTAGATGTAGGCAGATATACCATGTTAATTTGTAAAGTGTGGAAGGACAAAGAGGTTTTTTTTTGTAGACTCTGCTAGTGACTGTACTGACCTTGGTCCACAAGTTTCTCAGATGGAAGGGTTCTCTTCCCTTGAACCTCTAGGTTAAGACAATTTGAAACTTCCCTTGGTGAACCTTTTTAAAGAGTTTACAGATGTTTATTCAGATAGACTAAGTAGAACCAATATAGTATTACATGACCTCATAACCCCACCAGGGGTAGTTAGACAAAGACCTTATAGGTTTCATAAGGGGAAACAAGCACAAGTAATCAAGGAAGTATAGTAGATGTTGAAATTAGGGGAAATCGAGGAGTCGTCAAGCGACTGGTGTAGCCACACTGTGTTGGTCCCGTAGCCAGATGGTTCTACAAGGTTTTGAGTAGACTAAATTTTATGCCTATCCAATGACAAGTGTCGACGACATGCTTGAAAGATTAGGTTCGGCCAGATATATTTCTACAAAGGGGTATTGGCAGATTGAGTTGTTGGAGGAAGCCAAGAAGAAGACTGCTTTCTCCACTCCGTTAGGCCTTTTTCAAATCAAAACAATGCCCTTCGGTTTGCATGGTGCCCCAGCCTATTTTCAGAGGTTAATGACCGGGTGTTTCATCCTCATCAAAATTATGCTGCAGCCTATTTGGACGATACTGTCATATATAGTCAGCATTGGAATGCCCATGTTAAGAAGCTTAGGGCTGTTCTTCAATATTTGCACAAAGCAGGATTAATTGCCAATTAAAAAAAAAACTTGTTTTGTGTAAAAGTGTAGCTAAGTACTTATGCTATGTAGTGGGCAATATGTCTGAAGCCTCTTGTGAGTAAGGTACAGGCCCTAGTTGATGCCCCGGTTCCAACTACCAAAAGAGTTGAGATCCTTCCTGGGTTTGGCGGGTTATTGCAGCAGGTTTTTGCCTGACTTTTCTACCTTAGCAGCCCTGTTAACAAATAATTTGAAAAATTCTGCCCCAAATGAACTTGAGTGGTTTAAGGAGTAACAGGGTTAGAGAGAAATAAGACTCTTGTGTGGGTGCACTCTTGTTTTACTTGATAATGAAAAGATGTGAGCATTAGTATATTAAAACAAAACTTTTATCATCTTATATATAGGACAGGACAGACTCAACATGAAAAGGGAAATTACAAAATAATGGGTATGTTCTGGTTTGTCTATATCAATTATAGATTGGTAGAGGAGTGCAGACACTGACAGTACTGTAGCCGTGTCCTACCACACCAGTCCAAGCAATGTACTGTCAGTCTGCGTTTAAATTTAAGTGCTTATGTGTAAAGGCCTGGTATTAAAGCCTCTAGATTTTGCAAAGCCGTTTGTAGTACAGACAGATGCCTCAGATGTACTGTAGGTTTGGGGATGTTTTGTGTAAGGCGTCTGAGGGCATTGAACACCCCATTCTATAGTTTAGTAGAAAATTGTTTTCAGTTGAGATTAGGTATTCTGTAGTAGAAAACGAATGCCTTGCTAGAAAAAGGGCTCTTGAGGCTTTGACATTATCTGTGTGGGGTCAAGTTTACAGTGGTTACAGATCATGCACTGTTAAAATGGTTAGTCTATGAACGATTCTAACGGAAGACTGACAAAAATACAGAGTAGTACACAAGTGCTACTATATCTAAATAAAACACAGCCTCCAACAGAAATTCTTCCGTATTCAGTATGTAATTTTCTCCGTAGGGTTCGCACCTCTAGACTGACCTCCTCTTAGTAGGGGATATGCACATAAAGGTATCTTTCACACTTTTTTCGGTTCACTTATTCCCAGAGATCACTCTATCCCTCCTTGGAGACTCTCACCTCAGTAAAGAGCCCTATGTGCTTTGAAAGGTTTCTTTTCTTTAATCTTCATATAACACTTTGTATTCCCACAATTGGAAATCGCCCTCTCCCTTAATTAAGACGCTCACCTTAGGGCAGGGCCTTATGTTCCTTTAGAAGTTTCTTTCACCGTATCCTTCCTCAGACACCATCTGTACACTCGTCACGTCATTAGCCACAGTGATCCATTCCCACAGAAAATAGGCCAATATAGTGAATCCAAAAAAGGTATCAAAAATTTATTCCAAGATGGACATACAATATAAAAGAAGAACATAAAACACTAAAAATATCTCCAAATAGGCGGCCTGGGTTTGTCCTCCTATATCCCCCCTAGGAAACATTTACTCCCAATGTAAAAGAGTAAATTGTAGATCGAAATCTCTCCCAACTCCGGTCCCTAATACAGGGTGACAAACATGGAAAAATCTTACCACCAGGGGCTAAAAGAAACTGGTTCCAACGCGTTTCGGATAAAAAAAATCCATCCTCAGGGCATATTGCAGAACTAACTCAGTTGGCCTTTTAAACCCCACTGAGCACATCCTTTCATTTACTAAACCAATCATACAATCTCAGCAAAAATATACCACAAGAAACATAACTACATTACACAAATTACATGTAGATCAATTCCCTTAAAATAGTATACATTATACTTCATGCAATATTCAAAAGTAAAACAGAACAAATGAATAAAAACAGTATAAATGTTAATTGGTAAAATCCAATCTCCGTCCTGGAGTTGCTGATTATACAGTCCCCTGTAACCTTCCTCCAGAAATATCTCATCCAATCCGGATTGATAGTCCATAAATTAGCTATGGTTTCCAATGTCCCTGCAGCCGGTGACTTCCGGTCGCTATATCCTGACATGCACCACTGTCCTACATTGAAATATGTCCCCCTGTGGATTTACAAGGTTCCTGGTCTGTGTTCGTACTCCCGCAATCTCTTATCGGACCCGGTGGTGACATACTTCCTGTTTGGTGAAGCGCAACCAGGAAGTCGGGTGGAACGCATCAACTTTTCTCAGCGCTGACGTACTTCCTGTTTGGTGAACCGCAACAAGGAAGTCGGGTGGAACGCATCGACTTCTCTCAGCGCTGGCGATATACACATTCTCTCAGCGCTAGCGATGTACATAAACTCCAAAAAAATTAGATAACAGAATATCCACATTTCATTTTCACATCAATACATTTCTAATCTTGAATGGTGAAATCATGTACATGGACAAAGTGCACGTAATCCCCAACAGACAGCAAAATTACTGATGTTGATCTACATATATAGATATATATATATATATATAGAGATATATATATATATATATATATATATATATATATATATATAGATAGATAGCGAGGGGCACAGTAATCCATGATAATACCAGAACTTATCTCTCCACTTATTAAAGCAGGGATCCTAAGATTTTATTCTCTTATAGGAAACACTTCATTTCGAATTCTACATTGAGCCCTTTGGGATCCTAAGTTCTCAGCTCATTAATGGTTCTCATTTCCATTTTTGCCAGTTGTATTTCCCCATCATTAGTCCTCCAATTTGGGGTAACCAATTTGATTCCACAGAAGCTGACTAAATGACTGATGTTGCATTCATGGACCTTGCTGAAATGTAGCGACACATTATGGGACTCCAACCCTTTTCTAATATTAGGAGCATGCACAGCAATTCTTATCTAAAGCATCCGGGTGGTCCTGCCCACATACTGTGACCCACATGAACATTCCAAGAGATGCACACAGTTCTTGGTGTTACATGTTATGAAGTCCTTGATGTCGTAGACCTTCTTAGTCTTTGTGGATCTATACTGTGTCACCTTGCCTTCCTTACTTTTACATGCCTTACACATAATACAGAGATCACACCTAAAAAAACTTTTGGGTCTATTTCTGGTGAGCATTTTCCCTAAGGTTCTTAGACTTTCTATAGATGAATTTAGGAACCCTGGTAACCACTGCCTTAAGGCACGGGTCTTTCTCCAAAATAGACCAGTGTCTTTTTATTATTTGTTCCACCTGTTTGTGTTGGCTGTTATATTCCTTAATAAATGATACGTCTCCTGCCATTATATTACCTGTAGCGGGAATCTTGGTTAACATATCTATACAGTTATATCCCCCAGTAACCTCCATAATAGATCAGACACTCTCCTGATCGTATCCCTTTACCTTAAACTGTTCTTGTAAAGTTTGTGCCTGTTCCTAATAGACATTAATATCGGTACAATTGCTCCTAATTCTTTGAAACTGGCTGACTGGAATACTCCTCAGCCAGTTTTGATGGTGGTTACTGGTATAATCTATATATGAATTACAATCAGTGGATTTAGTATAGTTGCTAGTTTTACCCATGTCATTTTCCACATAGACCCGTAGGTCCAGAAAATTTACTTCTGCCTCACTAACATTACATGTATATTGTATTGGTTAGTGTTTAAATGTTCACAGAAGGTATCCAATGAGTGACGATCCCCAACCTAGCTATTGTATCTTTCAAATAAGAGCGTGTAGTCTTAACCATCGGTTGCAAAATATGATCGATATAACAAGATAGATTTGACAAGCTAGAGTTCGTACCCGCCACAATAGGGCGTCCTGGCGGTGCCTCTCTACTCTTATGCATCTTGGGTAGGACATACAGAACAGGTATGGAAGAGTTCTCTATAATCATATATTTATACTCTTCTTCTGTGATAGTGCCGTGCGCAAGATACAATCCCAAAAAGACATCAAGTTTTTTACTAATACAGTCACTCGGGGTCCCCCTTAATTTCTGGTAAGTAGTGCTATCCATCAGTTGTCTCATAACCTCCCAATTGAAGTCCTCTACAAGGTTTGAAAATCAATAAGCTCCCCTCATTCCAGAGGGAGTCAGGAGAGTTTATTAAAGCATGGCATAAGATCATTTATTCCTGCTCTATCTCTTTGATAGAATTAATTATTTGTGAGGAAAAAAAAAAAGAGAATTACAAGAAGTTGAGGGAGAAAATAGGATTTTGGTACTTACCAGGTAAATCCTTTTCTTTGAATCCATAGGGGGCACTGGAGTACTCTTGGGATATGGACGGCTTCCACCGGAAGAAGGCACTGAATAAATTAATTTTGAGACTACTCCTCCCCTCCATATCCTGCAGCACTTCAGTGTTTTTTACTGAGCCGAACAGGATCGATAGAGAGATTGACAAAAGGAGAATTACATATAGTCTCACAGACAACAATAAAGTTGACACAACGTAACAGACAACTAAACAGTTGACACCATAACTGATTAACCCTTGTTAAATTTAAACCAGTCGTGAAAGTGTGTTACCATAAGAACCACTGAACTCCTAAAACAGGTAAACTGCTCTGGGTGGGCGTCCAGTGCCCCCTATGGATTCAAAGAAAAGGATTTACCTGGTAAGTACCAAAATCCTATTTTCTTTTTCATCCACTAGGGGTCACTGGAGTACTCTTGGGATGTACCAAAGTCTCCTCCGTGGCGGGAGAGCTGTTTGGCCCTTGTAACACTAAACGGCCAAAGCTAGATGCTGATGCCGCGAACGTATCAAACTTGTAAAAGCGCACAAACGTGTGCACTGACGACCAAGTAGCCGCACGGCAAAGCTGTGTCGTAGAAGCCCCACGACTCGCTGCCCATGACGTCCCCACAGAACGTGTGGAATGAGCTGTTACTGAAGTAGGTGGCTGTAACTTAGCATAAAGGTAAGCCTGACGTATAGTCAGTTTGATCCATCTGGATAAGGTCTGCTTAGAGGCTGGCCAACCCCTCTTAGCTGCGTCATAGAGAACAAACAACGTATCTGTCTTACGCACAGTAGACGTTCGGGAAACATAGATGCGCAATGCGCGAACTACATCCAACATTCCAGAATCTCCTGTTAACACAGGAACTACTATTGGTTGATTGATGTGAAAAGACGACACTACTTTTGGTAGAAAAACGGGATTCGTCCGAAGTTCCGCTCTGTCATCATGAAAAATTAAATACGGTGACTTGCATGACAAGGCACCCAAATCTGAAACACGCTTAGCCGAGGCTAAGGCTAAAAGAAAAATCGTTTTCCAAGTGAGAAATTTAATATCCACTTGTTGTAAGGGTTCAAAGTAATCGGACTGTAAGAAATCTAAAACCAGATTCAAGTCCCATGGTGCTGTAGGTGGAATGAAAGGAGGCTGTATCCTCTTTACACCCTGTAGAAACGTATGTATTGACTGCAACGAGGCCAATTTCCTTTGAAAATAAATTGACAACGCAGATACCTGCACCTTTAGTGTGGAAAGACGTAGTCCTCCATCTAACCCCATTTGTAAAAATAACAAAAGACGGGATAATTTAAAAGACGATGTCGGAAATTTCCGAGCTTCACACCAACCTATATAAGTACGCCAAATTCTATAATAATGAGCTGCCGTAACCGGCTTCCTAGCTCGTACCATGGTTGGTATAACAGACTCAGGAATGCCCTCTTTCCTTAAGATGGCCTTTTCAACAGCCACCCCGTCAAACGCAGCCGCGCTAAATCGGGGTAGAGGAACGGACCCTGTTGTAACAGGTCCGGACGTAGTGGGAGTGGCCATGGATCGTCTGCGAGTAACCCGAGAAGATCCGAGAACCAAGCCCTCCGAGGCCAATGAGGCGCTATTAGAATGACTGTGGCGAACCCTCTCTTGATCCGTTTTAGCACCAGCGGGAGCAGCGGAAACGGTGGAAACAGATACACAAGGCTGTATGGCCACGTGGCTGTGAGAGCATCCACCGCCACTGCCCCTGGATCTCTTGTTCTGGACACATATCTTGACACCTGATGATTGTGGCGGGATGCCATTAGATCCACCTGAGGGTAACCCCACTTCTGGATCAACATCTGAAAAACTTCTGGATTTAATGCCCACTCTCCTGGATGAAAATCCCGACGACTGAGAAAATCTGCCTCCCAGTTGTCCACTCCAGGAATGAACACTGCCGATAATATCACCTGGTGATATTCGGCCCATCTGAGGATCCGAGCTACTTCCCGCATAGCCATGCGGCTTCTCGTTCCTCCTTGTTTGTTTATGTATGCGACTGCCGTCGCATTGTCTGACTGCACCTGCACAGTCTGAAAACGAAACATGTACACCGCTTGTCTTAGAGCATTGTAAATCGCCCTGAGTTCCAGAACATTTATGGATAGCGATCTTTCGTGATCCGCCCAGAGGCCCTGGAGCCGATAACTCTGAACTACAGCTCCCCAACCTCTGAGACTTGCGTCCGTTGTCAGAATTATCCAATTCGCGACTCCGAATCGTCTCCCTGCAGATAGATTGTGTATTTTTAACCACCAGAGAAGAGACACCCTGACTTGTGGTGACAACCTCACCCTGTGGTGCAGCTGCAGATGTGATCCCGACCACTGTGCTAACACCTCCAGTTGAAACGGACGTGAGTGAAATCTTCCGAACTGAAGTGCTTCGAAAGCCGCCACCATTGTGCCTAAAAGGCGAATGCACAAATGTACTGAGACTGTGCGTGGCTTGAGCACTAATTGCACCAGATGACGAATGCCCTGTACTTTCTGTTGTGGCAAGTAAACCCTTTGTTTTACTGTATCGAGAATCATCCCTAGGAATTGAAGTCGTTGACACGGAATTAGATGTGATTTCTTTAAACTGACTATCCAACCGTGCTGAACTAGTACATTGTACGTTAGCAAGGCATGTTGGAGAAGCAATTGTTGAGACGGAGCCTTTATGAGTAGATCGTCTAAATACGGAACAATTATTACCCCTAGGGACCTGAGATGAGCTGTCATCACGGACATTACCTTGGTGAATACCCGAGGCGCTGATGAGAGGCCAAACGGTAGAGCCTGAAATTGGTAATGGTCTCGCCTTATCGCAAACCTTAAAAAACTTTGGTGAGGTGGCCAAATCGGAATGTGCAAATACGCATCCTTGAGATCTAGTGCAATCATGAATTCCTGTGGCTCTAACCCTGCAATTACTGACCTGAGAGATTCCATCTTGAATCTGTGGTAAGTGACGTAATGATTGAGACCTTTTAGGTTCAATATTGGCCTGACTGAGCCATCTGGTTTTGGTACCAGAAACAGACTGGAATAATAACCCTGCCCCTGTTCCTGCACAGGGACTGGAATTATCACTGCAGCATTCAGCAGAGACTGAATGGCAACCTGCAGAACTGCTTTCTTGTCGTCCGACACAGGCAGTCCTGTCGTGAAAAATCTTCCTGTCGGAAGATAATCGAACTCTATTTTGTAACCCTCTAATACTAAATTGCGGATCCACCCATCTGTGGACGTCTGCAGCCACGCCCCCTGAAAACTCTGAAGGCGTGCTCCCACAATTGGGGATCCGAGATGGGCTGGGAGCCCGTCATGCCACTGGTTTGTTAGTGGTCTTGGTGTCTTGACGACGTGCATTGGATTGTCGGGCACTACGTCCCCGACCTCTTCTGCCCGGCGTGACTGCTCCTGTGCCCTGCCCACGAAAGGGCTGAGTTCTAAAGGATTTGAACGCCGGACCAGAATATTTCCGTTTAGGTATAGTTGTAGGCGAAGGAAGAAAAACAGACTTCCCTCCAGTAGCCTCAGAAATCCATTTGTCCAATTCAGGACCAAAAAGTTTCTCGCCATCATAAGGCAATGCCTCTATACCTTTTTTAACCTCCGTCTCCGCCTGCCACGAACGCAGCCAAAGTGCTCGTCGTACTATGACTAGCGATGAGGACAGGCGAGAAGTAAGCTGACAGACGTCAGTAGAAGCTGTACATAAATATTCAGCAGCTTCCCAGATTTGATCTGCGAGAAGTATAAGATGATCATCTTGCAGAGCCGACTTGAGCTCTTTTATCCATACCATTAAAGCTTTAGTAACCCAAATGCCAACCAACCCAGGTCTTAACAGCACTCCAGTTGCTGTATACATGGACCTTAGCATAGCCTCTATTTTACGATCTGCAGGGTCTTTAAGTGTAGTAGCAGTTGGTACTGGTATGGTTAACTTCCTCGTAAGTTTAGATACGGATGAATCCACCAATGGTGGGTTCTCCCATGTAGCTGTCATGGCCTCTGGAAACGGGTAACTCGATTTAAATCTACGAGGAATAGAAAACCGTTTGTCCGGATTTTTCCGTGACTCCAGTAACATTTTATTAAGAGATTCCGAGATAGGGAAACACATCGGAGATCTCTGTCGTTTAGTAAAGACTACTTCATCATTCGTCAGTGGCTCCTCAGTTTCTGTAAACTCCAGCGACTGACGAACTGCTCTGATGAGATTGTCAATACCTGGGCTGTCAAAGTCGTCACCTTCTGACTGTTGTTCTATTTCGCCCTCCTCATACTCCTGTTCAGTGAGATCTAGTATCCCAGAGACAGGAAAATTAGTAGGAAAAGGAAACTTATCTTTTCCACTCAAGGTGGACTTATGACCAGCTTGAGATTCTCCAGGTAACTCAAATGGTCTCATTTTAAACTCAGATCTTGCCGCCTCTCTTTCTTCACGAGAGGCGGCCAGCTCTGATTGTAAACCAACTAATACATCTGCAAGTAAAGCCCACGGAGGGTCCTGAGATGCTGGCTTTACTTCTGGAATGGAAATCGTATTTATGGCTGTATTAACAACACATGCTGTACATGTGGTGGATCCATCAGGCAACACACTCTTACAGACATGACATGACAAATGTTTCTTAGATTTTGCTGGTGTCTTACTCATTATGACAGACAATACAAACTCCACACAGACAGACTGCACGACTCAGTAATAACACCAAAGTTCCTGGTATATATCTTAGGCAAGTGCAGTGCCTGCTAATACGAAAACTGACCCAAAAATTCCCCTAGTACCACTCTTAGCTGAGATGTAAAATAGGAAACCTGGAACAGACAGGAGAACATTACTAAGCACCAAGTTTTTTTTTTTTTTCTTAAAACTTAACACTGCCCAATACTGTTAAAGTCTCCCCCCCCACTCCCACGACCTCCGTGTACAGCACCGGGTCTGGGCCTGTGGAAGTTTTTGCAAAGGGCCGTGTGAGCGGCCTGTCCTGTAGGCCCCGGACAACGGAACTCCTCGGCTGCTGCGGGCGGATGGCGGAAGCAGAGAGCGTGCTGCATAGAGCCGTGGAGCGGCCTATGCACACGTGCTCCCGCCCGCCACACACAGCATGGCGGCGTGTTTGTGTAGCCAAGCAGCGCTGCTGCTGCGCAGGGAGCAGCGGTCTCCTAGGATGCTGGGGGCCGGAGAGTGAGAGCGCGCCCCGGGCAGCGGTGAGTACCAAATAATCCCCCACAGTGGAGCGGCAGCAAGCGCTGACCGCCCCAACCCAACATACCTGGACCGTGACAGAAGTCTATGACGGGGCTTTCATCCAAGCTCCGTCCAGCTTTCCTGCAGGCAGCCTGCAAGTGGAGTGAGGGAGCTCTTTACAGAGAGGTCCGACACTCACGGCTACTCAGCCGCTTCCACTGTCCCTGACCCACGCCTGTTAGAAGGGGGGAAAGGACGTGGAAATTGACGAAAAAAAAAACTTAGAAAAAAATTCCAATACTTTGTGGACGAGCTCCACTATGCCTTCTAACTGTGTCGAGCACAGAAAAAACACTGAAGTGCTGCAGGATATGGAGGGGAGGAGTAGTCTCAAAATTAATTTATTCAGTGCCTTCTTCCGGTGGAAGCCGTCCATATCCCAAGAGTACTCCAGTGACCCCTAGTGGATGAAAAAGAAATAGAGACTTTTAAATCATTGGCAGAACTATATGCAGGGTCAAAAGAATACAAGGAAATGGAAGAGGTTGTTACTAACAGAGTTCTAAAGAACGAGAAAGAAATAAGAATTAAAAAACCGAAAAAAATATAACAGATACAGAAATGATAAAAAATAAGATTTTACTCACCAGTAAATCTATTTCTCGTAGTCCGTAGTGGATGCTGGGACTCCGTAAGGACCATGGGGAATAGCGGCTCCGCAGGAGATTGGGCACAACTAAAGAAAGCTTTAGGACTACCTGGTGTGCACTGGCTCCTCCCTCTATGACCCTCCTCCAGACCTCAGTTAGGATACTGTGCCCGGAAGAGCTGACACAATAAGGAAGGATTTTGAATCCCGGGTAAGACTCATACCAGCCACACCAATCACACCGTATAACTCGTGATACTATACTTAGTTAACAGTATGAAATATAACTGAGCCTCTCAACAGATGGCTCAACAATAACCCTTTAGTTTAACAATAACTATATACAAGTATTGCAGACAATCCGCACTTGGGATGGGCGCCCAGCATCCACTACGGACTACGAGAAATAGATTTACCGGTGAGTAAAATCTTATTTTCTCTGACGTCCTGAGTGGATGCTGGGACTCCGTAAGGACCATGGGGATTATACCAAAGCTCCCAAACGGGGGGGAGAGTGCGGATGACTCTGCAGCACCGAATGAGCAAACTCTAGGTCCTCCTCAGCCAGGGTATCAAACTTGTAGAATTTAGCAAATGTGTTTGACCCCGACCAAGTAGCTGCTCGGCAAAGTTGTAAAGCCAAGACCCCTCGGGCAGCTGCCCAAGAAGAGCCCACCTTCCTCGTGGAATGGTCTTTTACTGATCTAGGATGCGGCAGTCCAGCCGCAGAATGCGCAAGCTGAATTGTACTACAGATCCAGCGAGCAATAGTCTGCTTTGAAGCAGGAGCACCCAGCTTGTTGGGTGCAAACAGGATAAACAGCGAGTCAGTCTTCCTGACTCCAGCCGTCCTGGAAACGTAGATTTTCAGGGTCCTGACTACGTCCAACAACTTGGAATCCTCCAAGTCTTTAGTAGCCGCAGGCACCACAATAGGTTGGTTCAAGTGAAAAGCTGATACCACCTTAGGGAGAAATTGAGGACGAGTCCTCAATTCTGCCCTATCCATATGGAAAATCAGATAAGGGCTTTTACATGACAAAGCCGCCAATTCTGACACACGCCTGGCCGAAGCCAAGGCCAACAGCATGACCACTTTCCACGTGAGATATTTTAATTCCACGGTTTTTAGTGGTTCAAACCAATGTGATTTTAGGAAATCCAACACCACGTTGAGATCCCAAGGTGCCACTGGAGGCACAAAAGGGGGTTGAATATGCAGCACTCCCTTAACAAATGTCTGAACTTCGGGTAGGGAAGCCAGTTCTTTCTGGAAGAAAATCGATAGAGCCGAAATCTGGACCTTAATGGAACCCAATTTTAGGCCCATAGTCACCCCTGACTGTAGGAAGTGCAGAAATCGGCCCAGCTGAAATTCTTCCGTTGGGGCCTTCTTGGCCTCACACCACGCAACATATTTTCGCCATATGCGGTGATAATGGTTCGCGGTAACTTCTTTCCTAGCTTTTATCAGCGTAGGAATGACTTCCTCTGGAATGCCCTTTTCCTTCAGGATCCGGCGTTCAACCGCCATGCCGTCAAACGCAGCCGCGGTAAGTCTTGGAACAGACAGGGTCCCTGCTGCAGCAGGTCCTGTCTGAGCAGCAGAGGCCATGGGTCCTCTGAGATAATTTCTTGAAGTTCCGGGTACCAAGCTCTTCTTGGCCAATCCGGAACAATGAGTATAGTTCTTACTCCTCTTTTCCTTATTATCCTCAGTACCTTGGGTATGAGAGGAAGAGGAGGGAACACATAAACTGACTGGTACACCCACGGTGTCACTAGAGCGTCCACAGCTATCGCCTGAGGGTCTCTTGACCTGGCACAATATCTTTCTAGCTTTTTGTTTAGGCGGGACGCCATTATGTCCACCTGTGGCCTTTCCCAACGGTTTACAATCAGTTGGAAGACTTCTGGATGAAGTCCCCACTCTCCCGGGTGGAGGTCGTGCCTGCTGAAGAAGTCTGCTTCCCAGTTGTCTACTCCCGGAATAAACACTGCTGACAGTGCTAACACGTGATTTTCCGCCCATCGGAGAATCCTTGTGGCTTCTGCCATCGCCATCCTGCTTCTTGCGCCGCCCTGTCGATTTACATGGGCAACTGCTGTGATGTTGTCTGACTGGATCAGTACCGGCTGGTTTTGAAGCAGGGGCCTTGCCTGACTTAGGGCATTGTAAATGGCCCTCAGTTCCAGAATATTTATGTGCAGGGAAGTCTCCTGACTTGACCATAGCCCTTGGAAGTTTCTTCCCTGTGTGACTGCCCCCCAGCCTCGAAGGCTGGCATCCGTGGTCACCAGGACCAGTCCTGTATGCCGAACCTGCGGCCCTCTTGAAGATGAGCACTCTGCAGCCACCACAGCAGAGACACCCTGGTCCTTGGAGACAGGGTTATCAGCCGATGCATCTGAAGATGCGATCCGGACCATTTGTCCAACAGGTCCCACTGAAAGGTCCTTGCATGGAACCTGCCGAAAGGAATTGCTTTGTAGGAAGCTACCATTTTTCCCAGGACTCGCGTGCAGTGATGCACCGACACCTGTTTTGGTTTTAGGAGGCCTCTGACTAGAGATGACAGCTCCCTGACTTTCTCCTCCGGGAGAAACACTTTTTTCTGTTCTGTGTCCAGAACCATCCCCAGGAACAGTAGGCGTGTCATAGGGACCAGCTGTGACTTTGGAATATTTAGAATCCAACCGTGCTGTTGTAGCACCTCCCGAGATAGTGCTACCCCGACCAACAACTACTCCCTGGACCTCGCCTTTATCAGGAGATCGTCCAAGTACGGGATAATTAAAACTCCCTTTTTTCGAAGGAGTATCATCATTTCGGCCACTACCTTGGTAAATACCCTCGGTGCCGTGGACAGACCAAACGGCAACGTCTGGAATTGGTAATGACAATCCTGTACCACAAATCTGAGGTACTCCTGGTGAGGATGGTAAATGGGGACATGCAGGTAAGCATCCTTGATGTCCAGTGATACCATGTAATCCCACTCGTCCAGGCTTGAAATAACCGCCCTGAGCGATTCCATCTTGAACTTGAATTTTTTTATATAAGTGTTCAAGGATTTCAAATTTAAAATGGGTCTCACCGAACCGTCCGGTTTCGGTACCACAAACATTGTGGAATAATAACCCCTTCCTTGTTGAAGGAGAGGCACATTGACTATCACCTGCTGGGAATACAGCTTGTGAATTGCCTCTAGCACAGCCTCCCTGTCTGAGGGAGTTGTTGGCAAGGCAGATTTGAGGAAACGGCGAGGGGGAGACGTCTCGAATTCCAGCTTGTACCCCCTGAGATACCACTTGAAGAATCCAGGGATCCACCAGTGAGCGAGCCCACTGATTGCTGAAGTTCTTGAGACGGGCCCCCACCGTACCTGGCTCCGCCTGTGGAGCCCCAGCGTCATGCGGTGGACTTAGATGAAGCGGGGGAGGACTTTTGTTCCTGGGAGCTGGCTTTATGCTCTACCTCTGCCTCTGGGCAGAAAGGACGCGCCTCTAACCCGCTTGCCTTTTTGGGGCCGAAAGGACTGTACCTGATAATACGGTGCTTTCTTTGGCTGTGAGGGAATCTGGGGTAAAAAAGCTGATTTCCCAGCTGTCGCTGTGGAAACAAGGTCCGAGAGACCATCCCCGAACAACTCCTCACCTTTATAAGGCAAAACTTCCATGTGCCTTTTTGAATCTGCATCCCCTGTCCACTGCCGAGTCCATAACCCTCTCCTGGCAGAAATGGACATTGCACTTATTTTAGATGCCAGCCGGCAAATATCCCTCTGTGCATCTCTCATGTATAAGACTGCGTCTTTTATATGCTCTATGGTTAGCAATACAGTGTCCCTGTCAAGGGTATCTATATTTTCCGACAGGGAATCTGACCACGCAGCTGCAGCACTGCACATCCATGCTGAAGCAATAGCAGGTCTCAGTATTATGCCTGAGTGTGTATATACAGACTTCAGGATAGCCTCCTGCTTCCTATCAGCAGGCTCCTTTAGGGCGGCCGTATCCGGAGACGGTAGTGCCACCTTCTTTGACAGGCGTGTGAGCGCTTTATCCACCCTAGGGGATGTCTCCCAACGTGACCTATCCTCTGGCGGGAAAGGGTACGCCATTAGTAACTTTTTAGAAATTACCAGTTTCTTATCGGGGGAAGCCCACGCTTCTTCACACACTTCATTTAATTCCTCAGATGGGGGAAAAACCACTGGTAGTTTTTTCTCCCCAAACATAATACCCTTTTTTGTGGTAGTTGGGGTAATATCAGAAATGTGCAACACATTTTTCATTGCCTCAATCATGTAACGTGTGGCCCTATTGGAAGTGACATTAGTCTCATCGTCGTCGACACTGGATTCAGTATCCGTGTCGACATCTGTGTCTGCCATCTGAGGTAGCGGGCGTTTTAGAGCCCCTGATGGCGTTTGAGACAGCTGGGCAGGCACGAGCTGAGAAGCTGGCTGTCCCAAATCTGCTATGTCGTCAAACCTTTTATGTAAGGAGTTGACACTTTCACGTAATTCCTTCCATAAGTCCATCCACTCAGGTGTCGGCCCCGCAGGGGGTGACATCACATTTATCGGCATCTGCTCCGCCTCCACATAAGCCTCCTCATCAAACATGTCGACACAGCCGTACCGACACACCGCACACACACAGGGAATGCTCTGACTGAGGACAGGACCCCACAAAGCCCTTTGGGGAGACAGAGAGAGAGAGTATGCCAGCACACACCAGAGCGCTATATAACACAGGGATTAACACTATAACTGAGTGATTTTCCCCTATAGCTGCTTATATGTATACTACTGCGCCTAAATTTAGTGCCTCCCCTCTCTTTTTTACCCTTAGTAGTCTTGAAACTGCAGGGGAGTGCCTGGGAGCGATCCTTCCAGCGGAGCTGTGAGGGAAAAATGACGCCAGTGTGCTGAGGGAGATAGCTCCGCCCCTTTTTCGGCTGACTTCTCCCGCTTTTTTATGGATATCTGGCAGGGGTATTTTTCACATATATAGCCTCTAAGACTATATTATGTGCTTTTTTATGCCAGCAAGGTGTTTAATATTGCTGCTCAGGGCGCCGGCGCCCCCCCCCCCCCCCAGCGCCCTGCACCCATCAGTGACCGGAGTGTGAGGTGTGCATGAGGAGCAATGGCGCACAGCTGCAGTGCTGTGCGCTACCTTGTTGAAGACCGAAGTCTTCTGCCGCCGATTTCCAGGACCATCTTCTTGCTTCTGGCTCTGTAAGGGGGACGGCGGCGCGGCTCCGGACGACCGAGGCTGGGCCTGTGTTCGATCCCTCTGGAGCTAATGGTGTACAGTAGCCTAAGAAGCCCAAGCTAGCTGCAAGCAGGTAGGTTCGCTTCTTCTCCCCTTAGTCCCTCGTAGCAGTGAGTCTGTTGCCAGCAGATCTCACTGAAAATAAAAAACCTAAAATATACTTTCTTTTTCTAGAAGCTCAGGAGAGCCCCTAGTGTGCATCCAGCTCAGCCGGGCACAAGATTCTAACTGGAGGAGGGTCATAGAGGGAGGAGCCAGTGCACACCAGGTAGTCCTAAAGCTTTCTTTAGTTGTGCCCAGTCTCCTGCGGAGCCGCTATTCCCCATGGTCCTTACGGAGTCCCAGCATCCACTTAGGATGTCAGAGAAACGAGGAAATTACAGAACCCCCAAGACAGGTGGAACAGGATATTATTGACACACACCAAGGAGGTCTACCTAGGAGATCACCTCGGAAAAACCCTGGTGGATTTATGGGGAGAAAATATGTTCCCCCTTATTATAGGAGAAGGAGGGGGGATATGTGTTCAAAACAAAATAATTATAGGAATAATTACAGGGATGCACATAGGGGTTTGACAACCAGGAGTTATGAGAAAGAGGAAAGAATGTATGGAAGGAGTAGAATTGACTCTGGGATGGAGAAAGCGGAGAATAACACCAGAAGGAGGCAGGAAAGAAATACGGACTTTGGGAGGCATAGGGAGGAGGGAATAGGGGCAACATATGGAGATCGGAGACTTGGAATTAGAGATAGGAATTATGAGGAATCATTCAGGTCACAGAACCCTACCCCTCCACCTCTTTTTTTTTTTTAGAGAGAGTGACCTACAGGCCCCCAAGAAGAAGATAATTACTAAGAAACGTGGAAGTAGAGGAGGGAAAAAGAGACTCCTTAATAAGAGAAGGAATAAGAGAAGGAAAGGAAAATAACAAGAATAGTATTAAAGAGAGTCAAATTACTGAGAGTACAACGAAACATGGGGATCCTAAGGAAAGCAAGATGGGGACCATGAAGATTTACAACTTAAGTCATTACGAACTTACCACACATGAGATATCGATCCTTGAAAAGGGATTAAAATTTGCCCCTACGAATAGGTGTGATAAGTTTGAAGTCCTTGTAGACATTGAAAAATCTGTCAGAAAACTCACTCGAAAAAGGTTTTTTTAGTGATGTTCCTGAGGGAAACACTGTGGCAAGTATGAACATTATACCAAAATCCACAAGGAAATCCACATTCTACCCTAGACACAAAAAAGGTAGCTTTATCGAATCTTTCGAAAAAGCCGTGAAGGGAAATTTAGAAAGTGTCATATTTAAACCTAACAGGAAAACTAATTTAACTAAGGAAGAAAGGAAAGCTATTACGAGTTTGAGGAACAATGAAGAGATAGTGATCAATCCTGCCGATAAGGGGTGTAGTATCATTGTTATGAATGTAGAGGACTACAGTAGGGAGGTTATGAGACAACTGATGGATAGCGCCACTTACCAGAAATTAAGGGGGAACCCGAGTGACAGTATTAGTAAAAAACTTAATGTCTTTTTGGGATTGTATCTTGCGCAGGGCACTATCACAGAAGAAGAGTATAAATATATGATTATAGATAACTCTTCCATACCTGTTCTGTATGTCCTGCCCAAGATACATAAGAGTAGAGAGGCACCGCCAGGACGCCCTATTGTGGCGGGTACAAACTCCAGCTTGTCAAATCTATCTTGTTATATTGATCATATTTTGCAACCGATGGTTAAGACTGCACACTCTTATTTGAAAGATACAATAGCTGCCATTAATCAACTCATGAAGGTGAATTGGAAACCTGGGTTTCTGCTAGTCACCACGGACGTTATACGGTGATTAATCACCAATTGGGGATGGAGGCTTTGGCGCACTTTATGGGCAAAGAGGGGACATCAGTGGATAGGAGGAATTTTGTTTTAGAAGGTACATCCCTTATTTTACATAATATTTTTTTTTTGTTTGATAGCTCATTTTATTTGCAATTGAAGGGAACAGCAATGGGCACCAGACTGGCACCAAGCTATGCAAATTTATTTATGGCACACTAAGAGAAGCAACAAGTGAGGAGTGGCCATGAGTTTGGTGCCAGTCTGGTGTCATGGAATCATTATATTGACGATATACTCTTTATATGGAGTGGGGATCGTCACTCATTGGATAACTTGTGAACATTTAAACACTAACCAATACAACATACATTTAACATTTAATATTAGTGAGGCAGAAGTAAATTTTCTGGACCTACGGGTCTATGTAGAAAATGACATGGTTAAAACTAGCAACTATACTAAATCCACTGATTGTAATACATATATAGATTATACCAGTAACCACCATCAAAACTGGCTGAGAAGTATTCCAGTCAGCTAGTTTCAATTGTACCAATATTAATGTCTATTGGGAACAGGAGAATGTCCGGTCTCTTATGGAGGTTACTGGTGAATATAACCGTATAGCTATGTTAACCAAGATTCCCGCTACAGGTAATATAATGTCAGGAGACGTATCATTTATTACGGAAAATATAACAGCCAACACAAACAGGTGGAACAAATAATAAAGAGACATTGGTCTATTTTGGGGAAAGACCTGTGCCTTAAGGAAATGGTTACCAGGGTTCCTAAATTCATCTATAGAAGGGCTAACCACCTTAGGGAAAGCTTAATAAGTAGTGTGGTAACGGCCCCCAAAATGCTCACCAGAAATAGATCCAAAGGTTTTTTTAGGTGTGGTCTCTGTAATATGTGTAAGGTATGTAAAAGGCAAGGTGACAGTATAGATCCACAAAGACTAAGGGCTCAATGTAGAATTCGAAATGAAGTGGTTCCTATAAGAGAATAAAATCTTAGGATCCCAGCTTTAATAAGTGGAGAGATAAGTTCTGGTATTATCATGGTTTACTGTGCCCCTTGCTCGCTCGCTCTCTCTCTCTCTCTCTCTATATATATATATATATATATATATATATGTAGACCAACATTAGTAGTTTTGCTGTCTGTTGGGGATTACGTGCACTTTGTCCATGTACATGATTTCACCGTTCAAGATTAGAAATGTATTGATGTGAAAATGAAATGTGGATATTCTGTTGTCTAATTAAATTTTTTTATGCTCGTCTCATCCTCTTTTTTGGAGTTTATGTACATCGCTAGCGCTGAGAGAATGTGTTTTTTGCCAACGCTGAGAAAAGTCTATGCGTTCCACCCGACTTCCTGGTTGCGCTTCACCAAACAGGAAGTATGTCACCGTCGGGTCCGATAGAGATTGCGGGAGTACGAACACAGACCAGGAACCTTGTAAATCCACATGGGGACATATTTCAATGTAGGACAGAGGTGCATGTTGGGATATAGCGACCGGAAGTCACCGGCGGCAGAAACATTGGAAACCATAGCTAATTTATGGACTATCAATCCGAATTGGATGAAATATTTCTGAAGGAAGGTTACAGGGGACTGTATAATCAGCAACTCCAGGACGGAGATTGGATTTTACCAATTAACATTTATACTGTTTTTATTCATTTGTTCTGTTTTACTTTTGAATATTGCATGAAGTATAATGTATACTATTTTAAGGGAATTGATCTACATGTAATTTGTGTAATGTAGTTATGTTTCTTGTGGTATAATATTGCTGCAATTGTATGATTGGTTTAGGAAATGAAAGGAAGTGCTCAGTGGGGTTTAAAAGGCCAACTGGGTTAGTTCTGCAATATGCCCTGAGGAAGCATTTTTTTTTATCCGAAACGTGTTGGTAACAGTTTCTTTTAGCCCCTGGTGGTAAGGTTTTTCCATGTTTGTCACTCTGTATTAGGGACCAGAGTTGGGAGAGATTTTGATCTACAATTTACTCTTTTACATTGGTAATAATTGTTCCCATCGGTTTCCTAGGGGCATATAGGAGGACAAACCCAGGCCACCTATTTGGGGATATTTTTAGTGTTTAAGTTCTTCTATTATATTGTATGTCCATCTTTTTTGATACCTTTTTTGGATTCACGATATCGGCCTATTTTGTATGGGAATGGATCACTGTGGCTAATGACGTGACGAGTGTACAGATGGTGTCTGAGGAAGGATACGGTGAAAGAAACATAGGGCCCTGCCCTAAGGTGAGCGTCTTAATTAAGGGAGAGGGTGATTTCCGAATGTGGGAATACAAAGTGTTATATGCAGATTAAAGAAAAGAAACCTTTCACAGCACACAGGGCTCTTTATCCCTACTAGGAGACGCTCACCTCAGTAGAGTGATCTCAGGGAATAAGTGAACCGAAAACAGTGTGAAAGATACCTTTATGTGCATATCCCCTACTAAGAGGAGGTCAGTCTAGAGGTGTGAACCCTACGGAGAAAATTACATACAGAACACAGAATAATTTCTGTTGGAGGCTGTGTTTTATTTAGATGTAGTAGCGCTTGTGTACTACTCAGTATTTTTGTAGTATATGTAGATTTAGGAGTGGTGGTCCTAAGGGTTTTCGAACAAAGCGGCTGCAGGGTGCTAGTTACAACTCTCTTGTTTTAGTTTTGGTAAGACTGACAAGTTGGTACCTTACTCTCCAGCCTTTTTCTTCTGAAGTCTAGCATCAACCAGGACATCAACATATGAATGTGGATTTTTTGTATCGAACAGGGCTGAGGAAAGGGTTAATCAGCTGCGGTTCTGGGAAGAACCACGCCCTTTCCTTAATTAAGATCAGCTAAGGTAAAAAGCAGGCATGATGAGTTAGTAGTGTGAAAGGTGTGGGAGAGGCTGCACTTTTGGCAGCTCTCTCTATTCTGGAGAAATCTGAACAATAAAACTGCTGTGTATACTCTGCCTGTTTGCACTGCTGTCTTCAAGTAAGCAGAACTGATGTTTGAATTGTTGACGGTAGAGGGTATTACAGTGGCAATGCCTGTCACCCAGAAATAAAACTACTTGTTTGCAATACCTGTGTCTCCCCATTGGTCGGCTGGAACTTACCCGCTACAGATATGCTGTGTCATTACCTCTGGTAATTCCCAAAGCAAGCTAAGATTGGGGGGGTGGGGGGGGGGGGCTCGGCATGGCAGCACACAAAACTTAAATGTCCAAAACAGGGTTTCTATATACCAAACATATGGAAATGGTATGGCTTGTGTGTCCTAATCACATTGTGGAAAAAGTCACATTGTAAAGATGCTCGGCGCAACTGTGTCACGCCACGGCATGACATGACTAGAACGGCTTTTTAACGTGCAAGGAGGCTAGATGCAAGTTGATACATCTGTAGTGGGCAAGCCGTTACTTATGGCCATAACTATGCGAAGAACCTCGCTTAAAATGCAAAAATTTATTGCAATGATTATTATTAATAAATTGGTAATGTTTGAATTGTGCACCTGCAACCTTTTTCTTTGTATGCAGTTCTACTGAAAGGTCTCCGCAGGGTCGCACCTCTCATTACCGGTGTGCACCCCAGGACCCCTCCCCTGTATACATCTGTAGTATGTAAGGAAAGGAATACAATGACTACCAACAAACACTCTGTTACCAGTAGATATTTAGGAGTGAAAGGTAATTCAACAGTTAATTTACACAATACAGGCAGGATTGCATAACAAACAAGTATCAAATGTAAATAGATAAGGCTAGTGGGCTAGGTACTGAATAGAGGAATAGACCCACTATACTCGCTACCGTGCAATGTAAAGTATCAAACTGGTTGGCTAATTACTGATCACAGTAATAGTCCCACTACACTTGCTTTTATGAATCTCCAGTGTGAAGAGAATGACAGGCAGAGGTCTCCCAGCATGCAGTGTTTCTGAAGAGCTGGATAACGGCAACAGTAGCTTCCTGTACGACTGTTGGGGGTGGGGCTAATCAGGGGAGGCAGCCTGAACTGGACTTAGGGTGCCAAAACACCCTACCAACTCATGCCCATAGGGATACAAGGGGGCAGAGCTTATCATGCAGCAAGCAGCTGCTCAAACTGGTACCCAAATGTTTTGGGGCGGAGCTTAGCGGCATCAGGACCTAAGCCACCCATTAGTACTGCCCTCAGTGTCCCCTGGACGTTACCAGTCCTGAGAGGTCAGCGCTGCCCCGGCCAGTTGCATACCGGTCTTTGGACAGCCCCTTGAGTCCCATCACGGCCACAGCCAGGACAAAGTATACAAAGCCAGCAGTGCAAAACAAAATTATACAGCACGCAGTCTCTGGGGGAGATGTTATATGCACAAAGAAGCAAGTATCATAAGGGTAACAGCTCAGCACTGCCTAAGTATTGTCTTTTTCTACCTGACCCACTGCCTCCTTGTTTTCTGTTTAGAGAGGGGAGATGTAGTTTTTAGTAGCGCGTGTGCCTAAACTCCGAAAGCCAACACTCTAACCCAGAGGTAAGAGAGAGTTCTTTTCGGGTCTGCTCAGAACTCCAAAAAATGTCAACTGCAGCCTGCGGATTTGCCTTCAGGGATAACGGAATCCATGCAGTTTTCACAGAATCTGTGTGCTAATGTAACACATTAAGTTAATGGGCGTTAACAAGGGTCTTTGGTGAAAAAGGGAGTGCAAATGAATAAGCACTGGTGTTAAAAGTCTGAGGTCCCTTCCCTTTTTCACTTACAGTAATTTACTGTGGGTAATTGAATTCCACCATAAAACATTTCTTTACAGTGACACCACAGGTAAAACTAGAATACAAGAAATTTTATAAGTAATCTTTATGAAAATACAATTTATGATTTTATTGCAAACAAGTAATTTGTGGGAAATGAGTGAGCTGAACTTTCAGAGATCTACATATACTGTATCATGCAATTCCCTCTCAATCTGAAAAACAGTTTTATGAAGTACAGTGCAATATTTTCTTATAATGTTCCATAAGAAAGCATCTCTACATATCCATCTGCATTGTGCCACACTTACAGTTTGACTTTCCAGAAACAAAGGCGAAAGCAGCAATATTTTCCGAAAGGGAGTCTGGCTGCAGGATGTCAGCATCAAGTTGGGCCTTCCACACCACTGAAACACAGTAACTTGTTAAGTGTCATACTTTTAAGTAGAAAAACACAGTTATAATACATTGACAACTATTTTCTCATCTATGATTAATTACTTTATCCATGCAAATATATGCCAATATTTTATTTTTGTACTAAAATTTAGTGGGATTTTTAAACTTCTACAATAGTAGTTTGGTCTGCAAACAGGGCCATTATAGGCATGCATTCAAAAGAATATCATATGCATTTTATGCTTTAGCTTTAATGTGAAAGTGAATGTAACCATATAGTTCCAACACTAAAGTGGAAACGAAAGAGTGATTTGCCAAACTACATTGATTTTTGGAGTTCTGCATCATGTAATCTGAGTAATTTACTAGTGACAACAAAGTGCATGGATTATGACTGCAGACCTGATTTAAATACTTCGAAAGATAAGCAAACTGTTCCATGTAATAAGCTGTGGTTTGTTAAATTGCATTGAAAACCACTACTTTTGCACCCTTTCTTCATGCTCTGTAAGGCATGTCTGCTCCGCGATGGCCGTGGTCCATTGTACTTTCTCAATGTTTAATTGCACTTGACATCTTAGCGGACCCAGCGAGCAATGGTCTGTTTTGTAGCCAGTTAACCACATTTATGGGCATCATAAAGAACTAGCAGATAATCCATGCGGAGAACAGAAGTCTTGTCCAAGTAAATCCACAGAACTCTAACATCATCTAGTAAAGCCAAATAATTCCAGTACCAGGAACTTGCCATAAGAGGAAAACCAGGAAAGACAGTTTCCTTGTTTAAGTGGAAAGCCAAAACAACCTTCATCTTAAACGTAGGAACCGTGGCCCTCATTCCGAGTTGTTCGCTCGCAAGCTGCTTTTAGCAGCTTTGCACACGCTAAGCCGCCGCCTACTGGGAGTGAATCTTAGCTTAGCAAAATTGCGAACGAAAGATTCGCAATATTGCAAAAAGACTTCTCTGTGCAGTTTCTGAGTAGCTCGATACTTACTCTTCCAGTGCGATCAGTTCAGTGCTTGTCGTTCCTGGTTTGACGTCACAAACACACCCAGCGTTCGCCCAGACACTCCTCCGTTTCTCCAGCCACTCCCGCGTTTTTCCCAGAAACGGTAGCGGTTTTTCAAACACTCTTATAAAACGGCCTGTTTCCGCCCAGAAACACCCACTTCCTGTCAATCACATTACGATCTCCAGAACGAAGAAAAAAGGGTTGGACCGCTGGAAAAAGGACCCAACGCCGCTAGACATAAATTGAAAGGACCAACAAATGTACGTTCAATGAACTAAGCTTTAAACCGACTTCTAAACTCCCCTGAAGGGAGGAGAAAATAACGAGAAAGGAAAAAACTTGAATGTTTGGAACTTACTCTGCTCACACCACAAGATGTAGAGTTTCTAAACTTTGTGGTAGTTGTAACAAAACTGGTTTGTAGGCTTGCAGCATAATACAGACTACCAAGGGACAAAAACCTATTGCTTTTAAAAGCTTGGCCTCAAAAGCAACAGAGGAAGTTGTTTGTGCAGAAAAAGATCTTGTAGCAGCAGGTCTGTACAAAGTGGAAGATGCAACCCAGAGCTGTGGCATTGTCCGACTGTATAAGAACTGGCCAGACGGAGATGATGGCTTCAAAGAGTGCCAGAAGGATGGCTCAGAACTAAAGAACGCTGATCGGCAGACCAGTCTCCGATGTTGACCAAAGTCCCCTGGAGACGAAGATGTAATGTTATGGCATTCCACAGTAGGAGACTCGTGTCCACAGTCACAACGACCCAATCCGGAGTGACCAAGTATTATTCTTGGAGATGATTTGAAACCAACCACCAATGGAGAGACTGACAAGTGCTGTTAGACAGAACAAAGGATTGAGATGAGAGGGATGCTCAGCATCCTGTCCAATTTTAGAAAATTTCCCTCTAATGAAACAGTGAACTGAATGGTATCATGGGCATGTTGGTTACCACCTAACAACTTTATGCAAACAAGATCAATGTAAGAGGCACTGACCGTCATGACCAAGTTCTGCAGGATCCGTGCTTTGGACTTCACCACAAAAACTCACTGGAGAGAAAATAGGATTTTAATACTTACCGGTAAATCCTTTTCTCTTAGTCCATAGAGGATGCTGGGGACACTTTATAGACCATGGGGTATAGACAGGATCCACAGGAGACATGGGCACACTCTAAGCCTTTTACTGGGTGTGAACTGGCTCCTCCCTCTATGCCCCTCCTCCAGACCCCAGTGTGCCCAGGGAGACGGACATTTTGAGGAAAATTATTTTTATTTTATAAAACTAAGGGTGAGATACACACCAGCTCACACCACAAACACGCCGTACAACATGGCATTTAGTAAGTAAACACAGTCAACAACATGAACAAAAAACCAGCAACAGGCTGATTAAAACCAAACGCAACCAATGTGTAACACAACCAAAATCTACAACCACTACTGCAGAAAGAGTCCGCACAGGGACGGGCGCCCAGCATCCTCTACGGACTAAGAGAAAAGGATTTACCGGTAGGTATTAAAATCCTATTTTCTCCTAGGATGCTGGGGACACTTCATAGACCATGGGGATCATACCAAAGCTTCAGATCGGGAGGGAGAGTGCGGATGACTCTGCAGCACTGATTGACCAAACAAGAGGTCCTCATTAGCCAGGGTATCAAACTTGTAGAACTTTGCGAAAGTGTTTGAACCCGACCAAGTAAATGCTCGACAAAGTTGTAACGCCGAGACCCCATGGGAAGCCGCCCAAGATGAGCCCACCTTCCTAGTAGAATGGGCCTTAACCGATTTCGGCAACGGCAATCCTGCCGTTGAATGAGCCTGCTGAATTGTATTAGAGATCCAGCGTGCAATAGTCTGCGTGGAAGCAGGAGCCCCAATCTTGTTGGGATAACACAGGACAAACAGAGCCTCCGTTTTCCTAATGTGAGCCGTTCTGGCTACATAGATTTTCAAAGCACTGACCACATCCAGAGACTTTGAGTCCACGAGGATGCCAGTAGCCACTGGCACTACAATAGGTTGGTTCATGTGAAACGCTGAAACCACCTTTGGTAGAAACAGCTGCAGAGTCCGCAACTCCGCTCTATCTTCATGGAAGATCAAATAGGGGCTCTTGTGAGACAAGGCCGCCAACTCAGATACTCGCCTTGCGGACGCCAATGCCAACAACATGACCACTTTCTACGTGAGCAATTTCAATTCAACCTTCCGTAAAGGTTCAAACCAAGAAGATTGCAGGAACCTCAACACCACATTGAGATCCCACGGAGCCACCGGAGGCACATATGGAGGCTGGATATGCAGCACACCCTTTACGAAAGTCTGAACCTCTGGGAGGGAAGCTAATTCCTTTTGAAAGAATATTGATAAAGCTGAAATTTGTACCTTAATGGAGCCCAGCTTAAGGCCCGCATCCACTCCAGCTTGTAGAAAATAGAGAAAACGCCCCAGCTGAAATTCCTCCGTGGGAGCCTTCTTGGATTCACATCAAGACACATATTTTCTCCAAATACGGTGGTAATGCTTCGCCGTTACTTCCTTCCTAGCCTTTAGCAGAGTGGGGATAACTTCACTGGGAATCCCCTTCTGGGCTAGAATACGGCGTTCAACCGCCATGCCGTCAAACGCAGCCGCCGTAAGTCCTGGAACACGCACAGATCTTGCTGTAACAGGTCCTCTCGTAGAGGAAGAGGCCACAGATCTCCTATGAGCAACTCCTGAAGATCCGGATACCAGGCTCTCTTCGGCCAGTCTGGGACAATGAGTATCACCGGAACTCTTGTTCTTCTTATGATCCTTAGCACCTTCGGGATGAGTGGAAGCGGCGGGAACACGTAGACCGAAGGAAACACCCACGGTGTCACCAAGGCGTCCACTGCTGTTGCTTGAGGGTCCCTTGACTTGGAACAATACCTCCAAAGTTTCTTGTTGAGTCGAGACGCCATCATGTCCACATGAGGAATTCCCCAGTGACTTGTCACGTCTGCAAAAATCTCTTGATGAAGACCCCATTCCCCTGGATGGAGATCGTGTCTGCTGAGGAAGTCTGTTTCCCAGTTGTCCACTCCAGGAATGAAAACTGCCGCCAGAGCGCTTACGTCTTTCTGCCCAGCGGAGAACATTTGTGGCTTCTGCCATAGCCGCTCTGCTCTTCGTTCCGCCCTGGCGATTTATGTACGCCACTGCTGTTATGTTGTCCCACTGAAGAAGGTTTTCCGCTTGTCGAAGGGCGTTGTAAATGGCCCTTAATTCTAGAATGTTTATGTGCAGAAAAGCCTCCGGACTTGACCATTTTCCCTGGAAATTTTCCCCCTGTGTGACTGCTCCCCATCCCCGGAGACTTGCATCCGTGGTTACCAGGACCCAATCCTGGATCCTGAACGTGCGTCCCTCTAGAAGGTGAGGACTGTGCAGCCACCAGAGGAGAGAGATTCTGGTCCTAGCAGACAGGACTATTTTTCGGTGCATGAGCAGGTGAGACCCGGACCACTTGTCAAGCAGGTCCCACTTAAACACCCTGGCATGAAACCTGCCAAATGGAATGGCCTCGTAGGCCGCCACCATCTTTCCCAGCAACCGAGTGCACTGATGAATCGACACCCTCGCCGGTTTCAGAATCCCTTTTACCATGTTCTGGATTTCCAGAGATTTTTCCACCGGCAGAAAAACTCTCTAACTCCGTGTCCAGAATCATGCTCAGGAACAACAGCCGCGTTGTCGGAACCAACTGTGATTTTGGCAAATTTAGAAGCTAACCATGTTACTGTAGAATCTTCAGGGAGAGCGCGACGTGTTCTAGCAATTTCTCCCTTGATCTCGCCTTTATCAGGAGATCGTCCAAGTACGGGATAATTGTGACTCCTTGCTTGCACAGGAGGACCATCATTTCCGCCATCACCTTTGTGAAGCTTCTTGGAGCTGTGGAAAGCCCAAACGGCAACGTCTGAAATTGGTAATGACAATCCTGAACCGCAAACCTCAGGTACACCTGATGCAGAGGGTAAATGGGGACGTGTAAGTACGCATCCTTTATGTCTACCGATACCATAAAGTCTCCCCCCTCCAGACTGGAGATCACTGGCCGAAGAGAATCTATTTTGAATATAAATCTCTTCAGATAGAAATTGAGAGACTTTAAGTTCAGAATCGGTCTGACCGAGCCATCCGGCTTCGGTACCACAAATAGGCTCGAATAAAAGCCTTTTCCTTGTTGAGACGGTGGTACTGTGACAATGACCTGATGTAGGCACAGCTTTTGTATGGACGCGCATACCACCTCCCTTTCTGGGAGAGAAGCTGGCAAGGCTGACTTGAAAAAACGTTGAGGGGGCACATCTTGAAACTCCAGCCTGTAACCGTGGGTTACAATGTCTACAACCCAAAGATCCAGGTCCGAGCGAACTCAGACCTGAAGAGTTTGAGACGTGCCCCCACTGGAGTGGACTCCTGTAGAGGAGCCCCAGCGTCATGCGGAGGGTTTTGCAGCAGCCGTGGAGGGCTTCTGCTCCTGGGAACCTGCCACCGCAGGTGATCTTTTTCCCCTTCCCCTACCTCTCGTAGCAAGGAAGGAGCCCCCTCGTCCTCTGTTGTACTTATTGGCCCGAAAGGATTGCATCTGATAGTGAGGCGTTTTCTTCTACTGTGCAGGGACATAAGGTAGAAACAATGACTTACCCGCAGTAGCCGTAGATACCAGGTCCGCGAGGCACCAAACAAGACACCACCTTTATACGGCATAGCCTCCATATTTTTCTTCGAATCAGCATCAGCATTCCATTGACGAATCCACAATGCCCTCCTATTCGAGACAGACATTGCATTGGCCTTTGATCCCAAAATGCCAATATCTCTTGCAGCGTCTTTCAGATACTCTGCAGCGTCCCTTATGTAACTTAAAGTTACGAGAATGCTATCCCTGTCCAGGGTATCAATTTCAGAGGATAAATTATCCGCCCATTTTTCAATAGCACTAATCACCCATGCCGACGCCACGGTAGGTCTGAGCAGTGAACCCGTAGCGACATAGATCCATTTCAATGTGCTTTCCTGTCGACGATCCGCAGGATCCTTCAGGGCTGCTGTGTCCGGACTCGGAAGGGCCACCTTCTTGGACAGTCGGGATAAGGCCTTGTCCACAAAGGGGGTTGACTCCCACATTTTCCTGTCCCCTGAGGGAAATGGATATGTCAGCAGAATTCTTTTGGGAATCAAAAACTTTTTGTCAAGATTTTCCCAAGCCTTTTCAACAAGAGCATTCAGTTCATGAGAGGAAGGGAAAGTTACCTCAGGTTTCTTACCCTTATACATGCAGACCCTCGTATCAGGAACCTCAGGGTCCTCTGTGACATTTAACACGTCCTTTATCGCCACAATCATGTACTGAATATTTTTAGCCAGTTTAGGATTTAATCTGGTATCATTATAGTCGACACAGGAATCAGAATCTGTGTCGGTATCTGCGTCCAGTAACTGGGCAAATGAACGTTTCTGTGACCCCGAAGGGTTTTGTGACAATGCATCCTCCATGGATGCATGCTCGGTGCTGTGACTCAGATTTATCAAACCTCTTATTTAACAAAGCCACATTTGCATTCAAAACACTCAACATATTCACGCAATCCGGAGTCGGCGGTGCCGCCGGGGTCACTCCCACAGCCTGTACTGTCTCCACACCTACTTCCTCCTGGGAAAAGCATTCAGCCTCAGACATGCCGACACACGTACACCGACACCACCAAACACACTGGCCTATATGGAACAGACCCACACTAAGCCTGTCAGGATAACACAAAGGGAGTTTGCCAGCTAACACCCCAGCGACTAACTTTGATCTGAAGTGTGCAGTACACAGCCCCAGATATGTCAGCGCTTCTATTATCTCACAATAATAAGCACCAAATAAACTGTGCCCCCCCCGCCCCCCTGTTTTTCCTGTTACTTGTTACAGTGGAGGAGGAAGGCTCAGCGTCTCTGCAGCTCTGTCGAGAGAAAAATGGCGCTGGTTAGAGCTATGACGGCTAAGCCACGCCCCCACAATGGCACGCTTCCGTCCCGCTTTTTTAAAATATATTTATACTGGCGGGGATATAATCTGTGCCCAGGCACCATCTGTCTTTGCCAGTGTCTGATCTGAGGTTTCCAGCTGCTCAGGGCGCCCCCCCTGCGCACTGCACCCAACCGTGCCGCTTGTGTGTGTGTGAGCATGCACTGCACCCGCCGCGCGGTACCTCAGTCAGTGTCTGCCGTCTCTGAAGTCTTCTTCTCTTCTGAATAGTCACCAGGCTTCTTTCTTGTGGCTCTGCAAGGGGGGTTGACGGCGCGGATCCAGGAACGAGCATCTAGCACGGCTAGCGATCAGACCCACTGGAGCTAATGGTGTCCAGTAGCCTAAGAAGCAGAGCCTTTAACTCATTAGAAGTAGGTCTTATTCTCTGCCCTCAGTCCCACAAAGCAGGGAGCCTGTTGCCAGCAGGTCTCCCTGAAAATAAAAAAACCTAAGTCTTTTTCAGAGAAACTCAGGAGAGCTCCCGTTAGTGTCCAGTCTCTCTGGGCACAGAATCTAACTGGGGTCTGGAGGAGGGGCATAAAGGGATGAGCCAGTTCACACCCAGTAAAAGTCTTAGAGAGTGTGACCATGTCTCCTGCGGATCCAGTCTATACCCCATGGTCTATTAAGTGTCCCCAGCATCCTCTAGGACATAGGAGAAATGTCAAAAACAAACCATAGAAAATGAAGACACTGACAAAGTAGACGTGAGACTTTCTCAAAATTCAGGATCCAGCTGTGATCCTGAAGTACTTGAACTGTATGATCTAGGTGCTTTTGTAACTGTGAAGCTGAGGCATCCTTGCATAGCAAGCATGTGATCACTGAAATGATCTTCATAAAAAAAAAAAAAGGCAGCACAGAGCCGTGGCTATACCAAATGGTATGGACTGGAATGGATAGTGATCGTCCCACTTGCAAAACAAAGGAGAGAATGATAACCTGCCCAAATCGGAACATGAAGATATGAGTCCCTGACATCTAATAAGGCAAAAATTTGTTGGCCTCCATGCTGTGGATCACTAATAGGATGCCATTAGAAAATGATCTAGCCACAATCTGGTGTTCAAGGCGTGAAGATTCAAGATATGCCATAATGAGCTATTCGGCTCCAACAACAAGGAACGAGAGGGAGTAAAACCCCAGTTTTCATTCTAGTGGAAAAACTGGAGCAATTACACTGTCAGACAGGAGAGAATTGATAGCCTGGTCCAATGTCACCCTCTTTCTCCACATCCCGGGGAAAAAGCAGAAGTGAAAAACCACTGTGGTGACAGACCCCTAAGGTACGTGACGTAACCTCTGAAAATTATGCCCAGCATTTACAGTAGGTGTCCAAAGACAACTGCACTAAATTGTATCTGAACTGAAGCAAAACTGAAGCAAAGCCCTCCTACTTGTGTCCAAACTGTGCGGAGATGGACCCCCATTAGGTATTGAAAGTCAACAGTAACTAGGTCGACAATGTCTAGGTCGACCACTATCGGTCGACAGTAACTAGGTTGACATGTTCTAGGTCGACAGATCAACATGAGTTTTTTAATGTTATTGTGGTGTCGTTTTCTTCGTAGAGTGACCGGGAACCCCAATTAGTGCACCGCGTCTGCTTGCATGATTCGGGCATGGTGCCTTCGCTTGGTACAGATTACCGTTCCAATCGTAGTCCACGTGGATCGTTAAGTATGAAAAGGCTCAAAAAATATATATATTTTAAAAAAACTCATGTCGACCTTTTGACCTGTCGACCTAGAACATGTCGACCTAAAGACCCTGTCGACCTAGTTGTCGACCAAAAGTGGTCGACCAAGCCATTGTCGACCTAGTTACTGTCGACTTTCAATCCGGCTCCACATTAGGCGCTAGGCTTCTCCAGAGCCTTGATCCCCGAGCAGCGGCTGGCACAAGGAAATCTGCATTACAAACCAAACCCCTGCCAGGCAAGAAGCAGCCTATGGCAGATTTTCTCAAGTGGAAGCTCCACCTCAAAAGGAGGAGCAAAAAGCTTGAAAACATTAGGTGCAGCCAATGAAAGAAATGTGCTTTTCCCACTGGGAGCCTGGGCAATAGCGATATACAGTTCTGGCCCCAAAATAACACCCCAACAAATGGAAGAGATAAAAATAATAATTTACTCACCGGTAATTCTATTTCTCGTAGTCCGTAGTGGATGCTGGGAACTCCGTAAGGACCATGGGGAATAGACGAGCTCCGCAGGAGACTGGGCACTCTAAAAGAAAGATTAGGTACTATCTGGTGTGCACTGGCTCCTCCCTCTATGCCCCTCTTCCAGACCTCAGTTAGGGAAACTGTGCCCGGAAGAGCTGACATTACAAGGAAAGGATTTGGAATCCAGGGTAAGACTCATACCAGCCACACCAATCACACCGTACAACTTGTGATAACTATACCCAGTTAACAGTATGAACAATAACTGAGCCTCGTTCAATGGATGGCTCATAACAATAACCCTTAAGTTAAGCAATAACTATATACATGTATTGCAGAGAGTCCGCACTTGGGACGGGCGCCCAGCATCCACTACGGACTACGAGAAATAGAATTACCGGTGAGTAAATTCTTATTTTCTCTGACGTCCTAGTGGATGCTGGGAACTCCGTAAGGACCATGGGGATTATACCAAAGCTCCCAAACGGGCGGGAGAGTGCGGATGACTCTGCAGCACCGCATGAGCAAACTCAAGGTCCTCCTCAGCCAGGGTATCAAACTTGTAGAACTTAGCCAACGTGTTTTGAACCCGACCAAGTAGTAGCTCGGCAAAGCTGTAAAGCCGAGACCCCTCGGGCAGCCGCCCAAGAAGAGCCCACCTTCCTTGTGGAATGGGCTTTTACTGATTTTGGATGCGGCAATCCAGCCGAAGAGTGAGCCAGCTGAATCGTGCTACAGATCCAGCGAGCAATAGTCTGCTTCGAAGCAGGAGCGCCAACCTTGTTGGCTGCATACAGAATAAACAGCGAGCCAGAATTTCTGCCTCCCGCCGTTTTGGAAACATACATTTTCAAAGGCCGGACAACGTCCAGCAACTTGGAATCCTCCAAGTCCCTAGTAGCCGCAGGCACCCCAATAGGTTGGTTCAAATGAAACGATGATACCACCTTAGGGAGAAATTGGGGACGAGTCCTCAATTCTGCCCTTTCCATATGGAAGATCAGATAGGGGCTTTTACATGACAAAGCCGCCAATTCTGACACACGCCTAGCCGATGCTAAGGCCAAAAGCATGACCACTTTCCACGTGAGATATTTTAGCTCCACGATCTTAAGTGGCTCAAACCAGTGGGATTTCAGGAATCCAACACAACGTTAAGATCCCAAGGTGCCACAAAAGGAGGCTGAATATGCAGCACCCCCGTAACAACGTCTGAACTTCAGGCAGTGAAGCCAGTTCTTTTTGAGAGAAAATGGATAGGGCCGAAATCTTGACCTTTATGGATCCTAATTTTAGGCCCATAGTCACTCCTGACTGTAGGAAGTGCAGGAATCGACCCCGCTGGAATTCCTCTGTA